>NC_065447.1:238011805-238313720 GCF_917563875.1 Diabrotica virgifera virgifera
GGCTGCAGGAAACATATAGGTTATTAATATAGATGTCCATACTACTCAAAAAATTTGGTTTCTGCCTGGAGGGGATTGTGTCACCAACAGGATATTTTTTTTCCTTATTTCTCTGAACTATTTCTTTGACGTGTTTTTTCCCATAGGAAATAGATTTGATCATACTTATGAAGCCTATAACATAAAAATTCGAATTTTCCCGGATATTAGATATACACCGTTAGATTCGTCTAGAGTCCTTCTACAAACGCTTAGTTATTGGCGCAATTCGTAGGTTGAAATTTTAAGTAATAGTCGGAAAAATCAAAATTTTCAAAGTTTAATTTTTCAGTTTTTCCGCTATACTGAGCCGTGTGTATGTCTGATCCTGACGGCTTAAACACCATTTGAAAGCTTAACTCAACACTATTGATTTGGTGTATTTGCGGTTTTCCTGTCTCTTCTTGAACCGAAGATATATACTCCCAAAAATATTCTGTTTTGTACCTACCAAGTCCTAGTACCTAGTAGTACCAGTAGTACATTATTTGACGGTTTTTGCTGTAAATGTTAAAGAACCGTTTGGATTGATATAAAATTTGGCATACGCATAGCCAACATGTCAAGGAAAAAAAGTAATGTTGTGCCGATGTGTGCTTTTATCCTGGGGGTCACTTTCACCCCTTCTCGGGGGGTGAAAAACATATGTTCAAAATAAGTCCGAAACTCGATAAAATGCCTAATTCTAAGCAACTTTTATTCTATACAGTTTTTTTCTCTAAGTCAATACTTTTTGAATTATTTGCGAGTGAATATTTTCATTTTTCAACAAAACAAACACGTTTTTAGACAATAATTTTTCGCAAATAATTTAAAAAGTAAGTATTTTATCGAAAAAACTATTGTTAGCAAAAGTATAGCTTGTAAAAAAATGAAAAAAATGCTGTATACATGAAGTCTCTAGACCTAGTAGAAGCAGAGTTATAGCTAAAGAAAAATAGTTTCATATTCGCCAAACTTCAAATAAATATATTTCAACGTGAAATAATCAAAAAATGAAGCACTTTTTGGAAAAAACTCATTACAACTTTTTTAAAGAGTTTAAGAAGCTTTATGTCTATTTTTACAAAAAAAAAATTCTAGCTTCAAATGTGAGCAAGTTACGCTCAAAATACAGTTGGTCCGTTTTGATTTGGCATAAGAAAATCGGGAAAATCGCCCCCTAATTACCAATTTAAATATAATTAATCGTTACTGCTTCACACGTTGCTTTATTTATGTTGTGTCTATATGATCTGTAAGTTTCATCGATTCAACTTACTTATTTTTGGAAAAAAAGTGGTTTTAAAATAAATTTTTAAAAAATTTTTAATCTTGAAAAGAATGCTCTGTTTCAAAATAACGTAAAAATTAAATACCAAAAATCTCAAGAAGTAATAAAATGTACGTTTTTCTTTTCTGAATATCTTGGACTTTTTGTTTTTCTCTTAGACAAAAATCGGTTATGCTATGGCTGTTCAAAGTTTGCATACACTCGGGATTAGTGACTCGTTCAAGCAATTTTAACTACAGCCTTTTCAAAAATAAGCACTTTGAACCGCTAAGACTTACAGATCGTATAAAGAATAAATAAGCAAAGTAACTTGTGAAGTGGTAACGATTAATTTTATTTGATATGCTAATTAGAGGGTGCTTTTCGCGATCCTTTTTACCAAAAATAAAAGGTACCAACAATATTTTGAGCATAACTCACTTACTTTTAAGGTTAGAAGCTTTTTTTAAAACAAAAATAAACCTTTTTTAAACACTTTAAAAAAGTTGAAATGAGTGTTCCCCGAAAAGTGTTCCGTTTTTTTTTTTGGTAATTTCCCAATGAAATATTCGATTTGGAATTTGATGAATAGGAACCTATTTTCATTAGCTACAACTTTGCTTGCACTGGGTCTACAAACCTAATATATGCCAAATTTTTTAAATTTTTTTATAAGCTATATTTTTATTAAGAATATTTTTTTCGACAAAATACTTACTTTTTGAGTTATTGGCGAAAAACCGTCTAAAAACGTGGATATTTTGTTTAAAAATTAACAAATTCACTCGCAAATAACTCGAAAAGTATTGACTTGGTGAAAAAACTCTATAGAACAAAAGTTGCTTAGAATTAATCAGTTTTTCGAATTCCGAAGTTATTTTGGACATATATTTTTTCACCCCCGATAAGGGGTGAGATACACCCCCAGGGCAAAATCACACATCCTCACAATATTACTTTTTTTTCTTTGACTTATTAGCTATGTGTATGCCAAATTTCCTGTCAATCCAAGCGGTTCTTTAAAATTTAGAGGTTTTGCAATATTTTACCGCTAAAGAAAGCACTATAGCTAGCTTATGGGTGGTCAAAAGTCACAAACTACACCGGTTCTGAATCGGCCCTCACCGCCTCTTCAAACATAGAAAAAAAATTCTAATGAAGCTTAAAATAGGACAATACCTCGCAATTTTTACAGAATGAATCGATTTGCTTGAAGATTTGAGAATAAGTAGTAGATAGTCCAAGGATCAAATCTATATGAGGCCGAAAGGCGCTTTTATCATGGGGGTGGTTGCCACCCCATCTCGGGGGTGGAAATTTTTAATTTCATTTCGACCGCAAAAGTTGGTAAACACATTCATTCTAAGCAAAAAACGTTCTATACATTTTTTTGATAAAATTAATTGTTGTCGATTTATTCGCTATCGAAGGTGTTAGTTTTATATCGAAAAAATCAATGTTTTTAATCAGTTTTCCGCCAATAACTCAAAAAGTTTTCGTTTTATCTAAACAACTTTGCTTAACAAAAATGTACCTTTTGAAAAAATAAACAAAACCGTTTTCTTTAATTTTCTTTAAGACCAATAGTAATCGAGCTAGATTTTATTCTATGTTAGCTCTTCTTTTTCAAATGCTAAATATTGTAGTTTCAAAGTCAAAAGACGAGAAAACTATGCATTTTTCGAGGATAACTCCTTCAAACTAACTTAAAGTATTTAAAAATATCTATATCCAGAAATAAAAAAATAGTCTCTAGTTCAAAAATTAAGTGACTTATAATAAAAAGAATGTCATTCCCTATTTTTTTAAGCGAAAAAGTGATCGGAAACTTCCCCCTACTTACTACCCCAATTAAAATTAATCATTGACCTTATTTGATCTTTTTTATTTATGTATTATTAATAGGTTCTAGAGGTTTGACCGGCTTAGAATGATTCGTTTTAAAAAAAATGGAGTTAAAACGAATAACAAATTTTTGTAGTTTGATAAAAAATGCCTTTTTCTTCAGATTAGAGAGATTAGCATCAGAGATACGAAAAGATATTTAAATATAAAATTGTAGTCTGTTTAATTCCCAAGAACTTGGTTTGCAAGAATTTTTTCTATGGCGAAAATTGAGTAAGCTATTGGCAATTAAAAATTGTAATAACATGCAAAAACCACCTTTACCAATCCTTTCAAAGTCACCTCTTTTTGCGACTGAGGATTTTAAAAGGATTTAATTTTAACAGCCTTATAGATCTTGTAAAAAACTATAAATTTGTTTTTTACCAACTTTCTAAAATATAAAGTTACGGTTAAAAAATCAATATATTTTTTTGAAAAAAAAAAGGAGAAATCCAATTGGAAGCATAATAAGGTAAGCGGTGTTTTTAGTGATTGGCCTTATTCACTCATTTTTATTTATGTATTATTAATAGATTCCAGAAGTTTGACTGGCTTAGAATGATTGGTTTTAAAAAAACTGGAGTTAAAAGTGAATAACGAATTTTAGTAGTTTGGTAAAAAATGCCATTTTCTTAAGAATATAAAGATTAGCATCAGAGATACGAAAAAATGTTTAAATATGAAATTGTAGGTTATTTAATTCCAAAGAAGTTGGTTTGAAAAAAAATTTTTCTACGGCAAAAATTGAGTAAATTGTAAATGAGTATAATATCGAAAAACATTGATTTTTTCGATATAAACCTAACACTTTCGATAGCGAATAAATCGAAAACTATAAATTTTATCAAAAAAACATTTTTTACTTAAAATAAATGTTTTTATCAACTTTTGCGGTCAAAATATAATAAAAATTTCTACACCCAAGATGGGGTGGCAACCATCCCCATGGTAAAAGCGCCTTTCGGCATAATATAGATTTTGATCCTTGGACTATCCTCTACTTATTCTCAAATTTTCAAGCAAATCGATCCATTCTGTAAAAATTGCGAGGTGAAAAGCTTCGGTGCCTGGACTAAATGGTATAACTGATTTTCAAAATTAGACATGTGTTGGAAAGGTACCTAATGATCAGTACTATCAGAAACCGAAAGGTCGGTCTTAAATTTTCGAAATTTTTGGGAGTTTTGGGGACGAGAACGAAAAACAGACCCTAAATAGGAAGGGCCGTAAAATCCACAGCCTTGGACCAAAGTGGATGGTTGACATATGGATGGGTGAGTCTTTTTCTGAACTTTAAGATGGGAGTTGGCCCAATTTTCAATACAGTCAGATTTAGAAAATCGAAAATTTCGTGTATATGCAGTGTCGCGTGTGGGAAAGTTGTGCGCCACTGGCGAGAACCGCCGTTCTCTGGTAATACATGATATGTATTGCTTTACTATACAAGAAACAAGAGAAACTAAAGTAACAATTTTAACAGACACTAACTCACTTAAATGTAGCATATTAGCAAGAAAACTGCAGAATAAAAAAATAAAACTATCCATCTGACATATTCTAACTGATATTGTGACATTTCAATACCAAGAAACATTTGGTTGCGTTTTGCGTTAGTGTTTGACACTAGTGCTTCTTCGGCTATAAAAACTATTTCTAAGCTTTTTTGTCTCTAATAAATTGTAATATACGTAAAAGATTCCATCATAACACATTCAGGAAAAAAAAATACACAACATATAGGTATAGATAGCAACAACCTGTTATATAGATATTTCTGGAAAATTTAGGGATAGAGATAATGATTTATCTAGAAAAATTGCTTGATAAACAATGAATTAAATTACGTTGTTTGCCTAATATTGGCTTTCTAATATACGTAATATTACGTTTTTTATGTTGCCGTGACCAGGGACAACATTTCTTTATATAACCCAAAATAAATTCGTAGCTTGCGTAAACACATATATTAAAAGGCAAGGATTCATAGTAAACATCCCAATTAGTGAAGATTCTCAATTTGTCTTTATTATTTCTAACGAAGCAATTGAGCAGTTTAGACATTATTTAATTAAAAGATAATCATAGAGCGAGAGGTTTAGAATTTGGTACATATTTTGTTGTGAGTGGAACATTCCAAAAATGATAAGACTATATATAGGGTGAGGCAGATAACTGGCCTATTAGAAATATCTCGAGAACTAAAGGCAACATAGTTATGAAAATTGGAATAAGGGGGTTTTGAAGGATGATCTATTAAATGAAAATTTTTTCATCTCTTTGCAACTTCCGGTTATACCGGAAGTTGCTTATAACTTCGTTTTTTTAAATGGGACACCCTGTATATTTTTATATTTTTGGATTCTCTTCGATGTCTTCTTTCTTAAAATATGAGATTTTGTAATATTATACAGGGTATTTTAAAAGATAATTACGTTTTTTTATTAATTTCGTAGCAATATTCACACCCTGTAGAATTGTAGTAGTTTGACATCTAAAACTCTACTTACGTTCAAATGATTTTTAATATACTCTACTATTGTTAAGAATCATTAGTATAGCTAAATTTTTAATTTTAGTATACAGGGTTGGTCGAAACTCGGAATGAGTATTTTCTGAGTTTTCTTAAATTGAACACCCTATATTTTTGTATTGTAGTAAAATGATATTTTATAGTACTTTTTTATTTCTTAAGCATTCCCTATACCTAACTGCTTTAATTTGTGAGTTATTGGTGATTCAAGCTAAACATTAATTGCAACAAAAAATACGTAAAATTTTATTAGGTTGGCCGTGAAAATACTCAATCCCAAATGATTTTTCAGAAATAAATACATAATAATCCAGACTAGTCCTTAAAATTACCAATAATGGTTTAGCTATCAAAATACCTACGTAGTTAAGATTGTTGGTGCGATTAACAATTAAGCACAAATTAAAGCAGTTAGGTATAGGGAATGCTTAAGGAATAAACAAGAATGTGTGTGTGTACTTTGTACGCACGTAAGAAGTTATACTTCTACTACATATTATGTGATTTTTAAGACAATACCAAACATTTAAAAAAATAAAAGAATAAAACGCACACAAACACATTGAAAAATGCCACAAAGAAAAAATGATTTCAGAACGATAATAATTGTTGGCAAAAATTTTAAATACGCATTTTCTGAAAAAAAAATTATATAACAAATATACTTACAATCATAACATGCATAAAAAAATAAAAAAATAAAACTTGCATCGGGAATTGAACCCTTGAATTTCGTGCCGCTTTGACTCGTAACCGAAGCGTAGACTCACTCGTCCAATCCCACATTATTTATCATGTGAAAAAATACGATAACTGAACGTTTTACTGTTTGACAGTTGTTTTGAAAATTAAATTATGTAGTTTTTTGTGGAAGAAAATATAAAAATATAACAAAACAGTAAGAAAACAATATATTAGATGAAGATTGGTAGAACTTTTGTTGGTAATCAAATTAAGTATGTAAATCAAAGCATTACATACCTACTAGATAAATAAATCTACGCCAAAAAATCATAATTTAAAAATAAAAATCGAACATTTCTCTCTAAAATCGGCATTCTTGAGAAAATAAATGTATGTATTTCAACCTAATCCAAATGTATAATTACAATATGATTATAATAAAAATTACTTACCAAATTAGAATGAGTTTTTCTTGCCCAAAATAGTCCAAAAGTCCAAAAATATAGGTATATGAAAACTATTTAAAAAGGCAGTATAACTATTAACTAACTTTTGTTTGTTGTTTCTTTTCACACAAATTTTAAAACGCAACAACCATAAATAATCTAACTAAGTACATCTGTGCCACAGCCGCCATATTGAATAATTTTTGACATGTCATTTGAACATCCAATCAGAACAAAGTTATAATGCGCATGCGCCCGGTCGCTAGGTTTTCCCATATAAAAATTTACCCTCTATCGCCGGTAAAGAAGTATAACTTCAAAAAGTACCATAAAATATCATTTCATTACAATACTAAAATACAGGGTGTTCCATTTAAGAAAACTCAGAAAATACTTATTCCGAGTTTCGACCAACCCTGTATACTAAAATTAAAAATTTGGCTATACTAATGATTCTTAACAATAGTAGAGTATATTTAAAATCATTTGAACGTAAGTAGAGTTTTAGATGTCAAACTACTACAATTCTACGGGTTGTTAATTTTGCTACGAAATTAATAAAAAACGTAATTATCTTTTAAAATGCCCTGTTTAATATTACAAAACCAGAAGACATCGAGGAGAATCCAAAAATGTAAAAATATACAGGGTGTCCCATTAAAAAAAACGTTATAAGCAACTTCCGGTATAACCGGAAGTTGCAAAGAGATGAAAATATTTTCATTTAATAGATCATCCTTCAAAACCCCTTTATTCCAATTTTCATGATTCTGTTGCCTTTAGTTCTCGAGATATTTCTAATAGGCCCTTTATTTGCCTCACCCTGTAAATTATAGGAAAGAAAATATGCTTCGAATTATAAGTTATAAGTTAGGGATATAGCAATTTTTAATCCATGTTATAATTTAATTGCAATAAATGAAGCTTCAAGTGATTTAGTTACTAGTACCTACTAATCTAGTGAAAAGGCTTTCGACAGTGTCGAACATTCGGCAGTGAAAAGTCTTTTGATTAAGAGCAGAATTGACCACAATTTATACAGACCTAATAGCCAATCTATATAAGGTAGGTATCCAAAACAACAATTAAAGTATATGAAGAAACACAATGAATACAAATAAAGAGGCGTGAGACAGGGTGACACAATATCACCGAAACTATTCAATCAGGTTCTGGAAAATATTTTTAAAAGATTTAAAAGATGTAAAGAAAAAGGTTTAAAAATTTGTGGACAACGTTTGATCCACCTAAGGTACTCTGATGACATCGTATTGATAGCCGATCAAAAAGAAGAATTGAAATGATGAAAGAATTGGACATATAACCTGGAAAGATAGGCCTTAATATGAATTACAGCAAGACCAAAATCATAACAAATATAGATGAGGACATCACAAGGAGGATCAGACAAGATAGAATAGAATAGAATAGAATAGAATAGAATAGAATAGAATAGAATAGAATAGAATAGAATAGAATAGAATAGAATAGAATAGAATAGAATAGAATAGAATAGAATAGAATAGAATAGAATAGATAGAATAGAATAGAATAGAATAGAATAGAATAGAATAGAATAGAATAGAATAGAATAGAATAGAATAGAATAGAATAGAATAGAATAGAATAGAATAGAATAGAATAGAATAGAATAGAATAGAATAGAATAGAATAGAATAGAATAGAATAGAATAGAAATATGCTTTATTGTCATGAAAAATTGTACAATTTTATCGACAAAGCTTATAAAAAGTCAAGAAAATAAAACAATAACAATCCTATTTACTAAAATTACATAAATCGTCAATATATTAATTTACAGTAATAATAATAATAATGAAGTTAAACAGAAATAATCAATTGCAAAATTTAAATAAATTGCAAATGCCTAGTCTACCTAGTAATTAATAAGTTTAAAAGTTAAGCTGCTGCATATGACACCCAAATATTGACAAAAAATAATAATAAAAATACTAGGTACTTGTGCAAAGAGTACTGTAATTTCTTAGTTATTGATTAAGAAAATCTTCTACTGAATAATATGGTCTTTCAGATAGGTAGGCTTTTGTCAGTTTACGGAATTTGGAGAAAGATGCTGCAGATTTGAGTTGTAGAGGGAGATGGTTGTAAAGTTTTTTTGCGGAATATAATATAGATTTCTTTACTAACTCAGAGGACGGGGTCGGCAAATAGACGTCAAACGTAGAATTTCTCGTGAAGTAGTCATGATTAGGTCTTGGTGGAAAGACATGTAGATGTTTACGAATTAAGCAAACAGTTTCTAAAATATACAAAGATGGAAGGGTTGATGAAATAGAACAAGTTTACGATTACATATATAATATATATTTGGGTCAAATTATAAAACTTAACAAGGAAAACCAATCAGCAGAGATTAAAAAACGAGTTATGGGCGGCATATGTTAAACTAAGCTACATCCTTAAAAACAAAAGATATCCACAACATCTTAAGACCAAGTTCTACAATCAATGCGTACTCCCTGTTCTCACTTATGGTTCCCAAACGTGGACGTTTACAAACGCAAACATGGACAAAATAATAAAGACGCAAAGAGCAATGGAAAGGCAAATGTTGCACATAAGAGTAATGGATAAAAAAGAAACGAGTAGATAAGAGAGAAAACCAAAGTTAGGGATGTTAGACAAGAAGTTGCAAAATTGAAATGGGGATTTTCCGGACACAATGTTAGACAAAAAGAATACCGATGAAACAAAATTCTTATAAATTGAAGACCGTGGGAATATAAACGAAGCAGAGGAATGCCCCAAATGAGATGAATGAAATGGACAGATGATATCAAGAAGCACGTGGGCTCTAGGTGGATAACTGTAGCGACAGATAGGAAGAATGGAAAAGGATTGGGGAGGCCTATGTCCAAAGACGGACCGAAGAAGGCTAATTAGATAGATAGAGAGATAGACCCACTAATATACCTTATCATAGTCCAACAGTAAGCCAACAGAGCTATGGAGATGCTTCAAAATGGTCGAGTTCGAAAAAAATAGTCAAGTCGAATTTGCCAAAAATGTGAATGTTTCGCAATGTTATTTCTAGACTTGCTTCTAATTTTCGGAACATTGGAATTGTTGCTGGCCGACAAAGAACAGGTCTGCCTAGAACTACCACGGCTCAAGATGACCGATATGTTACACTAATTGCGTAAATGGAGACTTTTTACTGCACGAATACTGTCACAGTGTATTTAAGATGCGCCACTGGTACCCTTTTCTCCACTCGAATTATTCGAAGACGTTTAAAAACGTTTGGTTTGAGATCTAAGCGTCCTTTGAGATGTGTACGATTAACCATACGATTTAAATTGGAGAGATGAATGGGATTCAGTATTCTCTCTCTCTCTCCTGTCGTTTCCCCATTACTGAGGATCGTGATTTCTTCCAATATTCCTAACAATGTTTCTCCATTGGTCTCTATCTTCAGCTGCTCTAAGAGCTTCGCAGAATGAGTTTCCAGCTGAATGCTTTATTTGGTCAGACCATCTAGTTGGTGATCGTCCTCTTGATCTTCTCCCCGGAACGTTTCCAGAAACAATTAATCTCTCCAAACTGTCGTCACCTCTGCGAACCACGTGACCAAAGATTCAGTATTATTCACAGGATTTTGCCGATTTTTACATAGCCGTCGAGTACGTGTATGACCAAGACCAAGGACCCAAAAAGTTAAAGACCGTGTCAGATGGTATTACAGTTGTATTACAGTTTGGGCTGGAATCTGATTTGGTGGAAGAACAAATCTCTACCTTTGCCAGGACACTATGAATGGTAAGATGTACAGACAATACACCGTTAATTTTCATTCAGTCCTTGGGGACCAGTATTTCTTGACGATAATACTCGACCACATATATTATATGTATTTTTACTACAAAAGCGATATTACGTAGGTCAAAATTGTTGACGTAAGAGAACTGTCAAAACATTAGAATGTGACTTTTCATTATTGACATGTTTATTATAAACATGGCAATAAGGAAAAGTCACATTCTAATGTTTTGACAGTTCTCTTACGTCAAAAATTTTGACCTACGTAATATCGCTTTTGTAGTAAAAATACTATACGCTGTGAGCTCGTACGTAGAGAGGATATTTACAAATTCTCGAGCGCCAGTAGTGGCAAGTCTGTAAACGTTTACCGGAAATTTGACATAAATGTCAAAGTGATTAATGTAAAATTAAAATTAAAAACATTAATTATAAAAAATATTAGTTGGTCAAAGCTGTGGTATATATTTTTACCTTAAATATACTTACGTTTTAAATACTGATTTTAAGTTTTTTTAATGTTCCGTAATATGTAATTATAATTTAATCCAAAAATCTTAGCGCCATCTACACGATAATTGTGAAAGTATCCGAAGTAAGAAATTCATATTTTATCAATAGAACGTCAAAATGATTAGCAAAATCTTAAAAAAATTCGATTACAATTTAATTAATTTTTTGCGTTGTAAATGTTAAAGCGATAACAATTAAATAATAAATTTAAAAATTACCGGTGAAAGATAATTCCAGTAATCCGCTAGGAGCGCCACCAGCGATCGCTGGTGTCGCTCCTGGCCGATTACAAATCAACTTTCACCGGTAATTTTTAAATTTATTATTTAATTGTTATCGCTTAATATTTACAACGCTAAAAAGTAATTAAATTGTAACAGATTTTTTTAAGATTTTGCTAATCATTTTGACGTTCTATTGATGAAATATTAATATCTTACTTCGGATACTTTCACAATTATCGTGTAGATGGCGCTATAAGATTAATAGATTAATTTATAATTAAATATTACGGAACATTAAAAAAACGTAAATTCAGTATTTAAAACGTAAGTATATTTAAGGTAAAAATATATACCACAGCTTTGACCAACTAATATTTTTTATAATTAATGTTTTTAATTTTAATTATAAAATAAATCACTTTGACATTTATGTCAAATTTCCGGTAAACGTTTACAGACTTGCCACTACTGGCGCTCGCGAATTTATAAATATCCCCTCTACGTACGAGCTCACAGCGTATAGATCTGTTATGTTATGAAGTGATAGTTATGGTTATGAATAATCTTCTCTCCAGACCTCAATCCCATTGAACATGCTACAAACAAGTATTACAGATCACGTACCATGACCATTCAGCAACTTCGAAAATTGTTGTCACGGTTATGAGGAGAAAATATTTTCAGAACCTGTTGGTAATGTAATAGATAGTAGGTATGCCACGTAGAAGTCAAGCAATAATAATATTGATGCCAATTGTGGATATACGACTTAATAGAGCACAATATCTATTTACAAAATTTCATTTTTAATTTTTTATGAAAAATTACGTTTTTTATATATTTTTTGGGGAAAATATTTGTATAAACTTTGCAAAGAACAGAGTATTAAAAAACTAAAGTGTTAGAAACATAGAAAGAATTGTCTAATATGGAGGGTAAACAGGATTCCAAAAAAGCACTGATACTACACTAAGCATCAAAATTAACTCACCACCTTAAAAATGGGACATTTTTGATGTCTCGTATTTCCTAAACCTGTTGTCCTATTTTAGTGATTTTTTTAGTATTAGAATATAGTATAAGAATAGAGATCTAATAATATTATTGCTAGACAGGTAAGTGTCATTGTATACCGGGTGTAACAATGATAGTGTGTTTTTTCCTCAAAGTTTGGAACCCCCTGTGGAATATTCTAGCGTATATAAAATATTGAAATTAAAACTTAACTGTGGCCTTAGACTTTCTTAACATTTTGCTTTTTGATTAATTTGCATATGTGGGATAATAAAAAAGTTAGAGACTTTAACAACTAGCCATGTTTTTCATCAATACAGGGTGTTTCTAAATAATTGCGACAAACTTTAAGGGGTAATTCTGCATGAAAAAATAATGACCGTATGCTTTATAAATATATGTCCACAAATTCTTCGTTTCCGAGATACGGGATGTTGAATTTTTTCTTACAAACTGGCGATTTATTTATTTCTCTAAAACCGGTTGAAATATGCAAATTAAATTTAATAGTTTTTAAGAGGTAGTTATTGGGCACTTTTTGACATACAATTAAGAATTTTATATCCACTATTGGCATGCATACGGGTATAAACATTTTAGATACATCTCGTATGCACGCCAATGGTAAATATAAAATTCTTAATTTTATGTCAAAAAATGCGCAATAACGACCTCCTAAAACCTACCAAATTTCATTTACATATCTCAAAATGTTTTAGAGTAATAAATAAATCGTCAGTTTGTAAGAAAAAATTCAACATCCCGTATCTTGGAAATTAAGTGTGGACATGAAGTGTGGAAATGAAGTGTGGACATAATATGTATATAAAGAAAACGGTCATTACTTTTTCATGTAGAATTACACCTTTAAGTTTGTCGCACTTATTTAGAAACACCATGTATTGATGAATAACATGGCTAGTTGTTAAAGTACTTAACTTTTTTCCCACATAAGTGAATGAATTAAAAAGCAAAATGTTAAGAAAGCCTAAGGCTACAGTTGAGTTTTAAATTCAATATTTTATATACGCTAGAATATTCCACAGGGTGTTCCAAATTTTGAGGAAAAAACACACTATCATTGTTACACCTGGTATACCCTGACACTTACCTGTTTAGCAATAAGATTATTACATAGATATTCTTGAAGAATAAAACTATAATATGTATACTAAAAAAATCGAGGTAAGTGGAGAAATGAGACGTCTCCATGCCTTTCGGTCGGTAGCTAGTCTTTCTGCTTCTCTCCACCCAATATTTCTTTTTCCGCAAGCCTTTCCAATATTTGCATTCCACGTTCTTGCTGGCCTGCCTCTTCTTCGTTTGTTGTCAGATGCCGCTTTCCATACCCTCTTTACAGTTCTACCTTCACTCATTCTCGCCATATGTCCGAACCACGATAACTGTTTCGTTTCAAGTCTGTCTAAGGTCCTTCCAACACCGCACCTTTCACGTATGTCTTCATTTCTTATACCATCACGTCTGGTCACCCCGGATACCGCACGTAAATATCGCATTTCGCATGCTTGAATTTTACTACGGATGTTGTCGTTCACTGTCCACGTTTCACTACCGTAGAGTAGCACCGGCTCGTATACGGTTTGAAATACTTTCATTTTTGTTTTCAGGCTTACTTCTTTCTTCCTAATAAAACTTTTATTTAGTGCATAGTATAATTTTGTTGCACTCATTACCCTGCTGTTTATTTCTGGTTCTATATTTCCTTGCCCATTCATTGTTGATCCTAGATACTTGAAGTCCTCAACTTGTGTAATGGTCTCATTATTCAACTTAACATTTATATTTTCTTGTGTTTTCGATATTACTAAAGCTTCTGTTTTTTCAATATTTATTCTCATCCCAAATTTCTTAAAGGCTTCATTCCAAACATTCACATTTACTTGCAAGTCTTTTTCTGATTTTGCCACAATTACCAGGTTGACACGCATACTTGTTGAAGTTTATACACCCCAACCCTAGTTCTTTTTACCTTACCCCTGCATTCTTTTGCAATTTCGTCCATTAGAGTGATAAATAACAAAGGACTCAGAACACCACCTTGTGTTACACCTGTCCTTGTGTAGAATTTAAGAGATGAGCAATTGTTCGTTCTTACATTATTACGTGTACATTTATATATACTCTTTATTGCTTGGATTAACTTCGGTTTCACATTTCTACGGTTTAATATTTCCCAGATCTTGTTACGTGGCGCCCGATCAAATGCTTTTTCCAAGTCCACAAAACAGAGATACAACTTACTGTTATGCTCTAGGGCTTTTTCTGATAACTGTCTCACCGTGAATATGAGATCGGTTGTACCTCGCCCTGGCCAAAAGCCGCATTGGCTGTCATCCAGTGTGGCCTCGATATTTTCTCGTAGCTATTTCTCTAGTATTATTTCGTATATTTTACTAGCAACTACCAACAATGATATTCCTCTATAGTTAGAACACTTAAGTTTATCGCCTTTTTTGTGTAATGGTAGAATAGTTGCAAGCGTCCAATCTCTAGGTATGCATCCGGTACGCCAACAGCTCTTTATGATCTTCCATAGTAATTGTAATCCTTCTCCTTCCATATATTTAATTAGCTCAGCCTTAATATTATCGTGTCCTGCAGCCTTGCCATTTTTTAATTTTAAAATTGCTTCCCTGTATTCTTCGTATGTTATGTCATCATCATCTTTTTGTTCATTTAAATTGTACTCCTCCCTGTCATTCTCTATTTCGTTGTTGTCTCCCATTAATAACTCCATAAAATGTTCTCGCCATCTTTCGGTAATCTCTTCATTTTTTAATAATATGTTACCATCTTTGTCCTCTAAACCTGTTACTCCGTTTGATTTCTTTTGTTTTAGATTTTTTAAAGTCCTATAAAGCAACTTCGCATTCCCCTTACTATCAATTTCCATTTTATTTCCAAATTCTTCCCATTGTCGATTCTTAGCTTCTTTAATTTTATTTTTAACCAGTATTCTCTGTTCCTTATATTCTTGATAATTACTTTCACTTTTATTGCTTATATACTTTTTCCATAATTTTTTCTTCTTCGAAACTTCCAATTTTATGTCATTATTCCACCAAGCTGTACCTTTCAGATATCTTCCTTTCGTTACACCACATACTTTACTCCCAGTTGCGTACAACAGCTCCTTAAAAATGTTCCATAATATTTCTATATCCTCCTCATTTTTCCAATTTGTTTTTCGTATTTCTTCATTTAATTTACGACAGTATTTTTTCCTAATATTTTCAGATTGAAGTTTGTATACTTTAATACTTGGTTGTTCGTAGCGATTTTCTTCATTTTTAATATTAAATGCCTGTTCTCTCCTTGTCTTTACTTTAGTTTCAACTAGAAAATGATCCGAGCTGATCTCATAGCCTCTTTTAACACGCACGTCCGCTATTTCATTTTTGTATCTGTTCTGTACTAATACTAGGTCAATAACGGATTTTTCGTTCCGCGAATCCATCACTCGTGTGTATTTATGAATCTCCTTGTGTTGAAAAAATGTGTTACTAACTTGCATATCATTCATGATGCAAAACTCGATGACTCTTTGTCCATTATTATTCCTGACCATTTCTCCATATGGTCCTATAGGGTAGTCATATTCATTGCTTGACCCCACTCGCCCATTAAAATCGCCTACTATTATGACCTTATGATTTATTTGGTCCATTTCGTCCTGCAATTGTTCCCAGAAGCTATCTTTGAGTTCCTTGGCTTCATTTTCCGATGGTCCATACCCAACAATAATTGTTGTCTTCTCGTTTTTACTCATATCTATTCTAAGGAGTCTTTCCGAAATATTTTTCCATCTAGTGATATTTTTATGCTCATTTCTGTGAACCATTAGGGCAACTCCTGCCCTCGCACGTTCTGACTCATTAACACCTCCAAAAATCATGTAGTGCTCATTTCTCATTTTAATACATCCACTACCTTTTCTCTTTGTTTCAGTTAATGCTAAATAATCCATTTTTGTGTTTTCAAACTCATCAATAAGTTCCTCTTCTTTACCATTTAGACTTTGTATATTCCACAACCCAATTTTCCAATACTTATTTTGTTTTTAATTTTTTGCATTTATAGTTCTTTCATTGTCTGTATTTTTAGGTTTAGTTTTTGCATATTTTTGTCAAGACTCGCATCGATTTTGTTATATTCTCTCATGTCCATAATTATTATTTCTCCACTTACCTCGACACCGTAAGGTACAAGAGGACGGCTTAAGTAAGTAAGTTACTAAAAAAATCACTAAAATAGGACAACAGGTTTAGGAAATACGAGGCATCAAAAATGTCCCATTTTTAAGGTGGGGCGTTAATTTTGATGCTTAGATATAATTGATTTTATATTTGACATTATTCAGCTATTTTAGTGTTATTACAACGTTATCACAAAATGAATAAGTTATTACAAAGTGTAAATGAGAATTTGATCTTTCATTACCAACGAGACACCATCCGAACACTTCAACGGTTTCATTGGAAAGAGTATCCACTTACGTCTAGACAAATAATTATCCAAAAATTGAAAAAAATATTTATATAGATATACGAAATATTTATATAGGTTAAATGAAATCGAATGACATAAAACTACAGTGAAGTTCATTTTTATTAAAAAAATTATTAAAAAAATTAATTTAGTTCTCAAGAAAATTTATTAGTCCAGAAACCGAAGATTTTCACCTCGCAATTTTTACAGAATGGATCGATTTGCTTGAAAATTTGAATATAATTAGTGGATAGTCCAAGGATCAAAATCTATATATGATGCTGAAAGGCGCTTTTACCATGGGGGTGGTTGCCACCCCATCTCGGGGGTGGAAATTTTTTATTATATTTTGACCGCATAAGTTGATAAAAACATTCATTCTGAGCAAAAAATAATAATCTATGCATTTTTTGACAAAATTAATAGCTTTCGATTTATTCGCTATCGAAAGTGTTAGTTTCAGCTCGAAAAAATCAATGTTTTTAATAAGTTTTCTCCTAACAACGCAAAAATTATTCGTTTTAGCAAAACAAGTCTAATTAATAAAAATGTACCTTTTGAAAAAATAAACAAAATAGTTTTTTTTATTTTCTTTAAGACTAACAATAACGGAGCTATACTTTATTATAAGTTAGCTCTTTTTCGTCAAATGCTAAATTTTGTAGTTTCAAAGTCAAAAGACCTGAAAACTATGCATTTCTCGAGGATAACTTGTAGAAACTATTTTAACGTATTTAAAAAGACCTACCTATCTTTAAAAATAAAAAAGTCTCTATCTCAAAAATTTAGTGATTTATGATGAGAAGGAAGTCAGTCCCTATTTCTTTCAGCGAGAAAGTGAGCAAAAACGACCCCATAATCACCACCCTTATTAAAACTAGTCATTGGCCTTGTGCAGTGTTTTTTGTTTATGTATTATTAATAGATTGTAGCAGTTTGACCGGCTTATAATGATAAGTTTTTTAAAAAAATGGAGATAAAAGCGAATAACGAATTTTTGTAGTTTGGTAAAAAATGCCCTTTTCTTCAGCATAGAAAGATTAGCATCAGAGATACGAAAAAAAATGTTTATATATAAAATTGTAGATTCTTAGTTCCCAAGTAGTTGATTTGCGAAAATTTATTTACGACAAAAATTGTGTGAATTATTGACAATTAAAGCTTGTACTAACATGCAAAAACTACCTTTACCAACCCTTTCAAAGTCACCCCTTTGTGAGACTAACGGTTTTAAAAGGATTTAATATTAATGGCCTTATAGATCTTATAAAAATCCACAACATGCTTTTTTACCAAACTTTCTAAGTGTTTTTTGCAGTAAATTGATAATAATTAAAAAACGGCTCCGAACTTTTAGCAGGAAACAAGCAGGATTTCTTTCTGTAGACCTACAATAACCAAAAAAGTTGTCGGATACCTGGATTATTCAAACTCCTGAGAAAAAGCTTACTTCCCTGGACTACTGGTCTAAAATAACTAGTTGTAAGACCAATGGAAACAGTAATATAATTACTCTCCCGTCATTTTCAGTTGTAAAAAATTATTATTATATCACAACGTGGACCACCAACATCCTGCCGGAAATTCAACATAACTTATGGAATTTCTGGATGATTTACGAGTTTTACGAAATTTATTAATAAAATAATTTCATCGCAGGCCGTTCACCCGAGCATTTAATTGATTATCCATAAACGTAAAATGTTATACGACTCCCCTAAATTTAATTAGTAGGTATGGCAATTAATTTTTAATCATGCAAATCCAATCAGTCCATTGAAATGTTACATTTAGGGTTGCATTTCTTAGAGGCGTCAATTTTATTTTTTTAATGTGTAGAGGGGTTCAGTAGAAGCTTAAGTTCAAGTTTTTGGGGTTGCCGCCCTTGTCTCCCGGCCGCCATCTTGGAAAAGGGTTGCAAAGAGCTTTCGCGCTGTATCTCCTAAACTAGCAACCATACAGAAAATTTAATTACACATGAAATGTAGCAAATTAAATTTTCTGCAATTTTATATCTATTACTTTTTATCGTCAAGTGACCAACAAAAAAGTTATAAACAAAAATAAGAGAAAATTTTGTAAGAAATTTCCTTTTGGAGGTTATAACTTTTTTCGCTAGAATATTTTTTTCGCTAGAATACTTACTTTTTGAGTTATCTGCGAAAAACCGTCCAAAAACATGTTTTTTTTTTTGTTAAAAATGAACATATTCACTCGCAAATAACTAGAAAAGTATTGACTTAGTGAAAAAACTCTATAAAACGAAAGTTGCTTAGAATTAGTCATTTTATCTAGTTCCGGGCCTATTTTAAACGTATCTTTTATCACTCCCGAGAAAATATTTTTCACCCTGTATTTCCCAATTTTTGTAAAATGGAGAGGATGTAGACTTGTAAACTTTTTCTTATATAATAATAGACAATTTCAACTACCTATTCCCAAATTTTCATCCTTCTTTTATTTTTTTGGAGGTTTTCGTAAAATTTTGTGTTCCCTCATCGGGCTATTAGAACAAAAACTAGAACAGGGAAAACAAGCTCTTGAGGAAAAAAGTTTAAAACTTAGTAGGACAAAGATAGAAAATTTGGAATGTGAGTGAAAGATGGATTTAGTACCAATAAAAGATATCTTTAAGATGGTGAAATGATTGTGAAAAGTGAGAGTTTTAAATACCTAGGATCGGTACTGCAGTGTAATGGGGAAATAGATGGAGATGCATGCAATAGAATTAGAGTTGGATGGGTGAAATGGAAGCAAGCGAGTGGTGTGTTGTGTGATAGAAACATTCCAATGAAGTTGAAGAGAAACTTCTATAAAACAGTCATAAGACCGACTAAGATGTACGGAACTGAATGTTGGGCAGTTAAAAAGAAAGAGGAACAATGAATGCGTGTGTGGAGTAACAAAAAAGAATAAAATTAGGAATAAGTATATTAGGGGAAGTCTAAGGATGACACTAATTGATGCCAAAATGAGGGAGCATAGGGTAAGATGGTTTGGTCATGTTCAACGTCGAGGCGTTAATCACCCAGTACAAAGAATTGCTGAACTGCGGGATCCTGGAAAAAGTAGGAGAGGAAGACCAAAGAAGACCTAGAGGCGACGCTTCGGCAGGACATATCGGTAAAGGGAATTGATGTTAATATGACCCAAGATAAAAACTTATGGAGAAATGCGATTAGGAAAGTCGACTCCGCATTGGGATAATACACATATTATGTAGAGTGATGATAACTGTATTTTTTAATTTCTTTAAGGGGATGGGTATGTAGTTTCGCTTCTAATGCTATTTAAATGGGATTCATTTTTTCAAATCCTGAGAAAACTAACAAGTATTTTCGAAAAATTTAAACGCAGAATGAAAGATTATGTTCTTACCGAGGGCCGAAAGTTCCTGAAAACTTCTGTAATGTTTATGTTAATAAGTTACAGGGGTGAAAAACTAAGAGAAAATGTAGTGTAATTTTTAATTTCAAATATCTCGTTCAAAAGAAACTTTTTATTTATTCTAAAAGACTTTCGGCCCTCGATAATAATTTAGTCTTTCATTCTGCGTTTAAATTTTTTAAAAATATTTATTAGTTTTTTCAGGATTTGAAAAAAATGGACACCATGTCCGTGGTGATATTTTCCAAATCGAACATTCTCTATCTTTGTCATACAACGCACTGAGTCAAATAGAATATGATGACAAGACAGTGACAATTTTAAATATTTGACATGGCAAAATATGGGAATATTTTGAGTTGTTGATTAAATAATATGGATAGTGTATTTGATAAATAATTGATTTAAGACGTGAACTTAATAAAAAGTTAATTGTTTGTTATTTATGGACGATCCAAGCAGAGAATTGACCAGGATACATTCTGTTATCCAAGATTTTGTTGTTAAAGATGTTCAAAATTGTAAGCGTTCCATAGTAACAATATATTATTAAAAAATCACTTTAACACTTTTCCTCTTTTCTCGATTGAGTATTAGTTTTTGTTGTACAGTAAATAAATTATTACAATCACTGAATACATAATTAGTGAAAACATTATCATATTTATTAACTGAATTAATAATTTGCAATTATACAAGTAACAGTTATCCAAGAACATTCAAAAGCCACTCTTTAAAGTTAATGATGACATTGTCAAGTAGTAATGTTTGACCATACCAGTGAGAATTAGGCAATCCAAACCACGTGATTTTTAATGACAGGACGTATGGCAGGCAATTCAGCGTTGCCAGAGTTGTTAAAATTGTACCAATTTGATACAATTAACAACCAAACTTTTGATACTAAAGTCTCCTAAAGTAAAAACCTAAAATTTTGTGACATAAGAAATTTGCTTCAAATAATATTAAACGACGTTTTTTTAAGTTTTTGTACAAAATGTGTTGGTTTAGTACTTTGTGTCACTATTCCAGTCATTCCGGTGCATTTACAAAAATTTCTCTGGCAACACTGCACACAAGCGATTTTATTGGATACTTTATTTAAATTAAAATTTCAAATTTAAGATACAATGTGGTATTACTAAGTACCTAAAATAATAAAATATATATTACCCCGATGATTTTACCTAAAATCTATTTTAGGGATGCTCAATATTATTTTTTATTAAACTTATAAAACATAAAATTTGTTAACCTAGCTTTCTTCAATCTTCCAAATTACTTAGTTAAAACTTTTTAACTACTTATTAAAGTTTATTGACGTAAGCAATATTTGTTACTATGTCACAGAAGTATTTAGCAATACTTACATGGACATAAAATACGAAAATTACTTTAAAATACTAAAATAACACTATACTATCATATGCCTTCAATGTATTGCATGCCAATCGCCAGACATATTGGAATAGTTTGACAGATCGTTGGATTCCCTAATTTTACTACACGTAATTTGCCGTGTAAAGACAGAAAACCTAGGGATAGCCGTAAAATATTTGTACTGATACATGTACCGATGGCCTTAATGCTTCCTTATTCAATGTGTATTTGCTCATTTGTCGTCACTCCTGATGTTGGTGGTTTATTATCGTCACATCACCTTTAGTGTAATCACCTTTAAGTATAGAATAAAACAGTTTAAGGGGGAAATATATATATATTATAAAGTCGTCACTCCTGATGTTGGTGGTTTATTATCGTCACATTACCTTTAGTGTAATCACCTTTAAGTATGGAATAAAACAGTTTAATGGGGAAATATATATCTATTATAAAGCTTCTTTGCAATGTATAAAGGAAATTAAAAAGCAAAAATGATATTTATTTGAAAAGCATTACTATAGTTAAAGGTACAATAAAAGATATGGATTATTACAAATATTTATTATTAAATATAAAACTAATTAGTAGGGCAGAAACCAAGGGTCACATTTCCGTTGATCGGCATACCGGATGAGAGTTCCAAAGGTTCGTTGTTGATCTCAATATTCTTGATACAGCCGATATATGAGGTCCTCGATTGAATACCGCGGACTTTCTTGATTAACCGATGGCCACCTAGGAAAAGGGCGCTACCGGTATCTGTAGAGAAGGCATGGGGGCCTATTTTGGGATCCGTAAAGAGGTTGTCCACTGACAACGTCACTACGTTCTTGGATTTAACGGCTGAAACAAATAAAGAATGTACAGTTAAGAACGAACGGTACGGAGTAATTATATGTATAGTGTGACCGAAAAAAGTCTCTTTACAGTAATAATAATGTTTCAACACCGCGCCAATGTTTGTTGAAGTTTTGACGCATGCGCGCATCGTCAAGGGCACCTGTCAATGATCACACAAACAGACAACTACTGTTAGTTGAGAGTTGCGAGTAAAACGTGATGACCAGCATTATTGCGTTTACAATTGAAGAGAGTTTGGTCACTATAGTAATCTGTACACAAATATCAGCATAACAATTAATAGACCACGATGACATTATAAATGACTTTGTTGTTCGTTTTGAAAAACCATCATCATCCAGAGCAACTTTGCTGTCGTGGGAGAAGAAGGCTTTTTCATTGGGAACGGTTCTTGAAGCACCAAGAAAAGTGGAAGACCAAGCATTCGAACTGAAACTTGTACCGGCATTGAGGAATCCATTGAACGTGAACCAACGAAGTTGACGCGGAAATCCTCTGCAGTTTATTGAATTACCAATTAGACAAGGTGAAAACGGCGGGTTCTTTGAAAAAAATATTCCCATGAGATTTTTTGCATAATCACATTTGTAATACACCCCAGAATAAGGTTCAAGAAGTCGCCCACGCGAAAAGTGGTCCAATTTTTTTTAACATTTTTTTTTTAATCAAATTGCAAAAATCAATATTTTTGGCCAGTACAAATTTTTGTTAGGTTTTTTGGACCATTCTGGATAAAAAAGATCTCTTGTAATTTTTCTCTAAAGTTGATGGTTTTCGCGTTATAAGCAATTTAAAATTTGAAAAACGCGAAAATGGCCATTTGAGGATGGGTACGTATTTTCGGCTGCAATGGTATTCAAATGGGGATTCATTTTTTTCGAATCCTGAGAAAACTAATAAGTATTTATGAAAAATTTTAACGCAGAATGAAAGATTACCTTATTGCCGAGGGCCAAAAGTCCCTGAAAACTTCTATAATATTTATTTTAATAAGTTACAGGGGTGAAAAACTAAGAAAAAACGTAGTGTGATTTTTAATTTCAAATATCTCATTCAAAAGAAACTTTTTATTTATTCTAAGGGACTTTCGGCCCTCCATAATAATTTAGTCTTTCATTCTGCGTTTAAATTTTTTAAAAACATTTAATAGTTTCTTCAGGATTCGAAAAAAATGGACACTATGTCCGTGGTGATATTTTCCAAATCGAACATTCGCTATCTTTGTCATAAAACGCACTGAGTCAAATAGACAGTGACAGTTTTAAATACTTTAAATATTTGACATGGCACCGGGAATATTTTGAGTTGTTGGTTAAATAATATTGATAATGTATTTGATAAATAATTGAATTAAGACGTGAACTTAATAAAAATTTATTTATTGTTTGTTATTTATGGAAGATCCAAGCAGAGAATACATCAGAATTATATTCCATGATCCAAGTATTTTGTTGTTAAAGATGTTCAAAATAATTGTAAGCGTTCCATAGTAACAATATATTATTAAAAAATCACTTTAACACTTTTCCTCTTTTCTCGATTGAGTATTAGTTTTTGTTGTACATACATATAAATTCTTACAATCACTGGATACATAGTTAGTGAAAAAATTATCACATTTATTAACTGAATTAATAATTTGCAATTACACAAATAACAGTTATCCAAGAACATTCAAAAGCCATCTCTTTAAAGTTAATGATGACATTGTCAAGTAGAATGACATTCTAATAGGGCTTTTCATTCACAGTCATTTGTTTCGAGCTTCTGTCATGTGTCACATAATATTAATATATTCGTACGTTATTGGTATATACCAATGATACAAACCAAAGACGTATGACGTAGATATATTAATACTATGTGACACATGACAAAAGCTCGAAACAAATGACAATCGATGAAAAGCCCTATTAGTAATGTTTACATAGCCATACCAGTGTGAATTTTACTACACATAATTTGCCGTGTAAAGACAGAAAAGGTAGGGATAGCCGTAAAATATTAGCGAATTATGTACCCATGGCCTTAATAACTCGGTTAAAAATTATTATTATGAAAGTCATAAAGTGGCTAAATCAAAGTTTAAAGCCCCCCCCCCCCCTACGTGATCCTGAACAAATTTGTGTCATTAATTTATTACTAAGCTGTTATTTTTAATTACTAACAATAAGCCGTAAGATCGTATTTACGCGGCTGTAAATGTGAGTGCGAGTAAGATGCCCCATTGGACTGCCGGAATGGCATCTCTCTCGCACTCACCATAGACGGCCGCCTAATACGTGCAGGCACTCATTATTATTACTTAAAAATATCAGCTTAGTAACAAAATAATGACAAAAATTTCTTCAGGATCTTGTAGGGGGGCCTTTTAACTTTGATTTAGTCACTTTCTGACTTTCATAATAATAGCTTTTAAAGAATTTATTAAGCCTTGGAAATCGCCATTTTTCGTTTTTTTCAATTTTAAATTGTTTATAACTCGAAAACGATCAACAACAGAGAAAAATTACAAGAGCCCTTTTTTGTTCAGAATGGTCCAAAAAACCTAACAAAAATTTGTAAGGGTCAAAAATATTGATTTTTGCAATTTGATAAAAAAAAAATTGTTAAAAAAAATTTGGACCACTTTTCACGTGGGCGACTTCTTGAACCTTATTCTGGGATGTCTCACGAATGTGATTATGCAAAAAAATCTCATGGGAATATTTTTTCTAACGAACCCGCCGTTTCCGCCTTGTCTAAATGCCATATGCAGTACTCCATGGTCAACTATGCAGAAACATATGCGAAAGAATTTAAAAGTGAAGTGTCTGTAAATGAATTGAGTGATAATGACATGGGCCGACGAGTGCAAGCTTGCGAATTACTGCTTCAACGCTTTCCTGGCAAACAAAATGTTCTGTTCACTGTTGAGTGTGCGATTTACCACAGCTCTCGATCGAAATGTTTATTTCTGGGGAAAGGACAACTCTTACTTCTTTGAGGAAATGGAAAACAACCCGCCTCACGTCATGATATTGGCTGAAGAGACTTCAACTTGGGACATATTTTGTTAAAGGCTCCGTAACTCAACACGGTTATCTGCAGATAATCAACGATTAGTTACTACCGTAATTGAGAGCTCAGGGGACTTCTGACACTGTGTATGAAATGTTCCTGGACCGATGAATTGGACGAGGTTCTCCAAACTATCCAGAAACAATGCCTTGGCCTCTAAGAAGTCCAGATTTGACAACGTCAGACAATGCACTGTGGAGTTTCATTGAAGAAGAGGTGGTTAAAAACACATATGTTTGGAATGAGGTCTTGCGAAACGGAGTTCGTCAATTCTTTGAAAGTTCTTCCCGAAGTTCTTTGAAAATTAATTCTTTAGGGACCTGCTACATGTTTTCCGTATGCTTTTGTAGGTTTTTGTTCTGTATACAGGGTGATTGATTAGTGAGGTAAAGCTCAATAGATCCGCTATAGTAATAGATAGCAATAAAAGTTAATAACAAAAATGTTAGCCACCTTTGAGCTTCACATTACAAAATTAGTTAGAATGTTACAGGGTGTTCGATAACACAGTGGCAGACCAAACTTATGTTTTTTTTTTAATAGAACACCCTATATTTTATTTTAAATTCGAAATCCTGTTAACTTCTCCATTACAAAAATATAAGGGTTTGTTATGTTATACAGGGTATTTACAAAGTTATAACCAATTTTATATGAAAATCGTAACAAGTTAAGCAAAACAGCAATGGTTTATTAATGCCATATTTATTTTCGTATTGTAAGAATTTTCAAGAATGATTGATATTGCTAATTTTCTTTATATCAAATACAGGGTGAGTCAAAACGCAAGTACATTATTTTCTCACTAATTTTAAATCACTATTGAAAAGTACCATTACAGTACTTTAATTTTTAGATATCATTATCTATGTCTATATTTATTAGTTTTCGAGATATTTTTATTTTTCAATGGACCAGTAGCGTGGCCACCCAAATCACCAGAATTTAATAAACTGGACTGATTTTTTTGAGGTTACATGATGAGATGAAAAATATAATACAAAGTGTATTTCGATGTGTTAATTTACAAATGCTTCGTAGAGTAAGTAGCTCATCCAATGATCGTTTTTAGGCGTGCATAAATGTGTTAGGAGGTAATTTTGAACACCTTATGTAATTAAATATTAAACATATTTTATTAAAAGTAACTTCTAATTTTTTCAAACACGTTTTTTTGCAAAACATATTACTGATAAATTATTTTTCGTTCTTTATTTGTTACATTGTTACATTTACATACAAAAGTAGTGTTTAATTGTTTTTACAAAATGTTGTTTTTTGTGTTTGTATATTTTTTTGTAAAATTTATTACAAATTTTCTTTATTTATTGGTTACATTTACATAAAATAGTAGTTTTTAATTGTTTCAAAAATGTTGCATGTTGTGGTTATGTTTTTTTTTTTTTTGTAAAATGTATTACTAATAAATTATTTTTATTTCTTTATTTGCTACATTGTTACATTATTTACAGGATTGATAATTAGTAATCGTCAATTGTCAATTCAGTCATGGCTTACTTAAAATTTAGATAAATTTAGACACCTAAAATAATTTGCTCTGAAAAATGAAAATATCTCGAAAACTAATAAATTTGGATATAGGGATTGTTATATAAAAATTAAAGTACGGTAATGCTACTTTTCAATAATGATATAAAATACAGGGTGTTCCATTTAACATTACTGAGAAAATAATGTACTTGCGTTTTGACTCACCCTGTATTTGATATAAAGAAAATTAGCAATGTCAATAATTCTTGAAAATTTTGACAATAAGTAAAAAAATATGGCATTAATAAACCATTGCTGTTGTGCTTATTTTTATTTATACAGGGAGTTGAACTTGTTACGATTTTCATACAAAATTGGTTATAACTTTGTAAATACCCTGTATAACATAACAAACCTTTATATTTTTGTGATGGAGAAGTTAACAGGATTTCGAATTTAAAATAAAATATAGGGTGTTCCATTTAAAAAAACAAAAGTTTGGTCTGCCACTGTGTTATCGAACAACCTGTAACATTCTAACTAATTTTGTAATGTGAAGCTCAAAGGTGGCTAAAATTTTTGTTATTAACTTTTATTGCTATCTATTACTATAACGGATCTATTGAGCTTTACCCCACTAATCAATCACCCTGTATATGCTTGTCTATCTCACTGTCTCGCAATAATGTATATTGAGACCGGCAGCAATTATTGCAAGACTATGAGAGATTGAAAAAACGAAAGTTTTTAATTAATCATTCAAAAAATTTCCAAGCGAAGTTATAGCTTAATAGTCCAGGGCGCATCTGTTTTGAGATGGACGTTGAGAGGTGACTCAGATTTTTTTGCAGAAATTGCTTGAAAATGAATCAAATAATAATATTTGAGTTATCCTCCCTCTCAAAAAGGTCCGGAACATTGTTTAAATAATCAAAATGTCAAAAAATTAAGGAAAAATTCGATTTTTTTCTTGGTTTTTTTATTATAACTTTAAAAGTATTCATTTGCGAGAAAAGTTGTACTGACATAAAAGTTGCGTAATTAAATTTCCTACAATGTAGAATTGGTTAAAAATTTAAAAAATAGTCACCCTAGTTGCAAAATAGCAATAATTGCGAAAAAAACATACAAAAACAAGTATTCGCATTTTACGTTTTTCAACCATTTATGCTACACTTAGGACATTCATATTTCACCCAGAAAAACTTTATGATACAGTAAAACAATACTGTAAATTTCATTAAGATCGGTTCAACAGATTTTGCAAAATAAATTTTGCAATCCAGCTTTCGCAAAAAAAATTCATTTTTTCAAAATGTTACAGGACTGAAAATAAAGCAGATAGCAAGTTAATTTTTTTTGCTTATAGAAGTGTACTGTACCTTTAATTTGCAATTTGCAAAATTAAAATCAATTAATTACCAGGGCGCCAGGAAATTTTTTAAATAAACAATAATTTTTGGTGCTACGCGCAGGACAGCGGTGTTCGATTCACACAAGTTGATTTCCACCAAAATTGCTTCCAATCTTTATCTAATATATTATTTTCTTACTCTATATTTTGTTGTATTTTAATATTTTAATTCCACAAAAATCAAACTTGTTTTATTATTATTTGTGAAATATTGTTTAAACAATTGCATATGTGTAAAAATAATAAACTTTTATTTTTTAAGTTAAAATATTATAATATGAACAAAGAATGTTTTTGCCAATAAAAGTGTTATTTCAAAGGATAGAGTATGTGTTTTTATTTTGCAATAAACAAATTTATTTATTTATATCGAAATTTAATAAAAATTAAAATGTATCAATCATTATCAAAGGTCATTGGAATGCCCAATTAGAGCAAACTATCCGCTGTCCTGCGCGTAGCACCAATAATTAATGTTTATTTAAAAAAATTCCTGACGCCGTGGTGTTAATCGATTTTAATTTTGCAAAATTGAAAATGAAAGGTACAGTAGACTTCTATAAGCAAAAAAAATTCAACTTGCTATCTGCTTTATTTTCAGTCCTGTAGCATTTTGAAAAAATGAATTTTTTTACGAAAGCTGGATTGCAAAATTTATTTTGCAAAATCTATTAAACCGATCTTAATGAAATTTACAGTATTGTTTTACTGTATCATAAAGTTTTTCTGGGTGAAATATGAAGGTCCTAAGTGTAGCATAAATTGTTGAAAAACGTAAAATGCGAATACTTGTTTTTGTATGGTTTTTTCGCAATTATTGCTATTTTGCAACAAGGGTGACTATTTTTGAAATTTTTAACCAATTCTATATTGTAGGAAATTTAAATACGTAACTTTTATGTCAGTACAACTTTTCTCGGAAATGAATACTTTTAAAGTTATAATCAAAAAACGAAGAAAAAAATCGAATTTTTCCTTAATATTTTGACATTTTGATTATTTAAACAATGTTCCGGACCTTTTTGAGAGGGAGGATAACTCAATTATTATTATTTGACTTATTTTCAAGCAATTTCTGCAAAAAAATTTGAGTCACCTGTCAACGTCCAAATGTACTAATATTTTTACAGATGCGCCCTGGTCTATAACTAGATATCCATATTTCATTGTCTTGTGTGAAATATTTGGCAGTTAGAATTAAATTGTTCTAATTGTTAGCAGCATGCAAAGAATTTCGTAGCTATGGAGTCCACCTATAGGGCTTTTCATTCACAGTCATTTGTTTCGAGATTCTGCCATATGTCGTATAATCCGTGTATATTAATATTATACACAGATTATACAACATATGACAGAATCTCAAAACAAATGACAATCGATGAAAAGCCCTATTGGCTAATGTTACGCATTCATTGATCATTCTTACACCCTAGAGCTCTCTTATCATCTATGTACATTTCCTTATAAGTTGCTGGAAAGTATATCACTTTCGCCTTAGTTCACTTCGTAATATGTGTCTATATAAGTATGCAGCCTATTCTCACTTTTTATATACACTTTCAAAAAGTTCTCTACTTTCGAGGCAAACTCTTAAATAATATTTGTCCCTTCATAGTATTCGAAACATTTGACGCAGTCATCATTGTTCCAAAGCTTTAAGGTTGTTAATGGATGTGATCTTTAACGTCCATGACTCCATTTCATACAACAGAATAGACCATACATAACCCTGAAGAATTTTGTATTTCTAGATGAAACCTAGTCTGTAAATAAGTGGGGCAAAATAAAAAACACTGGATTGAATTAAGGGAGGTCTATGTCCAAAGTTGGATTACTTAAGGCTGGAGAAGAAAAAGAAGATAAAACCTAGTCAGCGATCAGTCAGAAACTTGGCTCGTTCTACTTTGCTCATTATTTCGACCTCAGGGCCCTATCTATCCGGGCAAAAGATTAGTATTTTTCGTGCAGCTGCTTCCAAAGCTACAATTGCCATTTGGAGACGGCAATAAGAAGGAGACGGCAATAAGAAGAAGAAGAAGAATGACCTATCTATGGCTTACCAGACAAACTACGTATTTAAACTGTTTGATTTGCTTTTACTGCGTTATGGACCCTTTATAGAACGAAATATAACTGCAGAATATATACATAAAATAAAAGAAAACGTGAATAGAAAACCTGTTAATTTATTTTCTTTACAAATAAACAATAAAAAAATATGTACATACCTTGAATATTGTGCCAGTTGCCATCACACAAATGGAAGTGATTGTTATTAGGTGGGATAAACGTAGCAGATATAGGACCCTTGCCATTCTCCACGTGAAGCCTTACAGTTCCATTTACTAATTCTAAAACAAGGTAATCCTTCTTACCATGGGCGGTCACCAAAACTCCTGTATCTACCCTTGGTTTAATATCCATTTTAATGTTAAACATAAAACCAACTTTATATTTATCTTTTAGTTTGACGTATGTTTCTAAACCTCCACCAAAGTATGTACCTACTTCTACATTGTCAGAGCAAGGTATAACTCCATATTCTGTTGCAGTATCTAGAGGTTTGTTGTTCATAGACATACTGCGAATGCACCCTGAGAATGTTGCAGTGGTGTTAAGGTCCATGTGAGCAGTATTATATAACTCTGGCGCAAGCCCTCCTATGTAAAATGGAACTTGAAGGTTCAAAGAATGAATCTTGCTTGCTAAGCTGCCTGTACTTACATCCTCTTGGTCAATAACCAACTTTCCATCGGAAAACTCTCTGCTAAACTCTACCAAATGCCACTTATCATCATTATATGCATTCTTCGATTTGATTATCACTGCTTCTCCGTCGCCTTTAAAGGTGAACACAACTTGACCTCCAGACAAATAAACAGCTACATAATGTTTATGATCCGGTGACGGAAGTTTCGCACCTATATCAGAAACATAAAACAATATTCCTTCAGGTTCTTTGGACCTGAACTCAAACCTAAAGTCAAAAGACTTCTTTAGTTTTCCTCTTGCAGTAGGACATTCCAATCTACTACCGTTGTGAGTACCAAATCTATATCCTACTACTTGAACGCTTTCTTGTACTGGGTTTGGTGATAATGCGCAACCATCAGTGACGGGCGATATTGTCGTAGGAGGTAAAGTACCAATCCGTTTAGGAAGCGTTGGTTCTGTCGGTACTACCTCGGTTACAACATCTGTAACGGGAGCTCGTGGAATGTCTACTTCATTAATAGGTCTAAAGTCATTACCTCCATCACCTCTTACTGTAGCGTAACCTTCTTCGATGTTTGTTGTAATTTCTGGAGGAGCTTCAGTTGTATAATACCCTTTATTATCCAATGGTTTTAAATCTGGTATTGAATGATCTATATCTTCTGGAGAATCGTCTAAAACGCATTTATCCAGAATTTCAGCATGTCTGTCAGTAGTGTTAGCAAAGTTTTTAACTTTGCCATTAACTGTCAGATCAGCTACGCAACCATAGAACGATGTAGTGGCAGCTACTGAATACTGAGCAGGATCAATGGTTCTAGGTAATCCACCTACATATAAACTAGAAACTGGCGCATGTATAAACGGAGGAGTAGCATCAGTAACTTGACTTTCCTGGTCGTCAATATCCATCCTGAGATATGTATCATTGTGGATTACTGACACTACGTGCCATTTACTATCATTGAATATCCCTTTAGATTTTAATTCGATCTTTTGGTCAATAAGAACAAGATGACCGTCGTGTAATGATAAAGATATCGTGTTATCCTGGGAAGGATCAGAAATGTAGAGAATAAGGCCATCATCATCGATGGTTCTGAATTTAAGGCTCATATTAAATTCATTGGTTAAAGGAAGTTTGTCCCATCCAACATAATGATCTTGATCTTGTCCGAAAGACACCATGGAAGACCATTTATCAGGACATCCAGGTTCTACATCGAATGCTTTAATATTGTTTCTCAAATCAATTGCTTGGCCCATTATAGTAACGTTCTGGATGCATCCGTCGAATCGAGCCTCTGTGACATCGTTAAAGTTATGCCTGTTTGGATATCCTCCGAAAGATATTGTGTCTATGAATTCCAAGGTAGAACCGCTTATTTCTCGTGTTCTATCTATGACATCTTCACTATCTACCACCAATTTTCCTTTAGGTCCATCTCTACTTGCCGTAACTTTGTGCCAGTTACCATCATTGTAAGCGTTACCAGTAACCCATTTCTTGGTGGCACCTCCTAAATTGTACTGGAATAGAATCTTTCCGTTCTGAATTTCAATAGATATAAACGTTCTTTCTTTTCCAGCTAAAAATAGTAATCCAGTTGTAGCATACGTCTTAAAGTATAACTGTATTGTTGATTTAGCTCGGAACTGTAGAGACCTTGTATCAAGAATGGCATATCCTTTTCCGTTGAATCTGTAACCGTTACTTGGAGCTAGATTTACTAGCTTATCTCTTTCTAACGCTCCATGGTTATTCTCGTATCCATAGTTGAAGTTCCATAAGGACACTGGCGTATTTCCTATTACTATGTCTTCCATCTCACCATCAAAGGATCCAGAATCTAATCCTTCAGGAACTTGATAGTTGTTAGGTATACTTCCTACAAATATTTTTGAGTTTTTCTCATCTAGATTGAAAACGGTATAAGGTCCAGACAGCGACTTTTCTGTTGTGGTAATGTTTTCTGTTCCATCTTGTAATTCTTCACGAATGGATAGTTTGGCATTGAAACCAACCCTAAAATAAAAAACAATAAATAAATGTATTGATTGATCCTGATCTAGTAGGTCTTTAGACCTTCTACGACAGTATCGCAAAATCTACATTTCTGTAACCAAAGAAAAAAAATCAAACGCATCTGAAAAGTTCAAATTGGTTTCAACCGTTTATTAAATTTGCAGGTATTTATGTACCAGAACAGAACATATTTATTACATACGGTGCCATCTATGAGCTTATCTCTAAATCTGATGTTTGTTTTTACAGTTGGCTACATTGGACACTAGCAATCTTCATGAAGGTGTAATTATTGCTCTGTGGCACTTTTAAATGCTTCAAAGTATTTTATAAAAAATAAAAATATGTTTACGTGAAAAATCTCCACTTTTTAATACAAATATTACCTGATTTAGAAAGGCAGTAAAAATATATGCGATAACAACCGGGGAATATCCGTCAATATACGGAAAAATTATTCAGTGTGAACATAATTATTAAAGCTGTAAAAAATCTATACCACCCCAATATAGGCAAGGAAATCTCATCAGGATTTGAAGTGAATAAGGGTCTGAGACAGGGCTGCTGTCTATCGCCGACCTACGCTATTTAAAATATAGTTTGAGCAAATTTTGAAAATCTGGAAAAGGAAATGTAACTATATGGGTATACCGCTAAATTTAATGATAACATGCTATATACTCTATGTTTTGCGGATGATCATATTTTCATGGCCCAGGATTATCACGATATTGAATATATGACCCCAAAATCATAGAAAATACCGGAACTGGGGTTAGAGGTAAACACTAAAAGAAAACGGAATATATATATGAGCGTCGGAGCGGAAAATGAAATAACTATTAATCACTCAAATTGATTTACACTGAAATAACTATTCATCCTCTTTTAAAATGCAAAATTCATTAAAAAAAAATAATGTACAGTGTGTTTTTTGGGTCGGAACATTTTTCCAATATTTTTTAATCCCGCCCTGGATTTTTTATAATTGTAAATAAATGAAGTGATCGGACACCTAAAAGAATATTCGCGTGTTAAATATAAAATAAATATACAGTGTGGTTAACAAGTTCTAAGTCGTATTTCAATGTTTTTCTACTTCAAGCTCTCGTATTACACATAATTTCAGAATTCAAATTCAAAATTTTACCAGAAAAATCATTTTGTCGAAAATTCAAAGTATACCAGTAAATTTAGTTTTTCATCCACTTTTCAAATGCAAAATCCATTTTAAAAAAAAATTAATGTACAGGGTGTTGTTTTTGGGTTGGCATATTTTTCCAATATTTTTTAATCCCGACCTGGATTTTTTACAATTCTAAATAAATTAATTGATTGTACACCTTAAAAAATATTTGTGTGCCAAATATAAAATGAATATACAGTGTGGTTAAAAAGTTATGAACCAAATAAAAAAATGGCAAAATAGATCAAACACCCAGTATCTTTGTTATTAATGAAGTAAGACCCATTAAGTATGGTATTTTTGAGACCGCCTAAGTATCCTCTTTCTTCAGTTAACGGATGTTACTTTCCCAATGAAACAACCTGTATTATCAATTTGTGATTTTTTTGTTGAACTCTTAAAAAAAAATTCATATTCATGTGAGCAATAACGCATAAAATTCATATAATTTTGTTCCTGACAGAAGAATCGAAATGGGACCTTTTTCAGTGGCAAATTCAACTATATAAAAATCAAAGAGAAATGATATAGGAAAGGTCTTTCCTTATTAAAAAAACGTTTAAAATAACCGCCATCAACCATATCTGACAATGGCCAATTCGATGTTCGAATCCATCAGTGACGTTCTGAATGATATTAGGAGTTTGAATATTGTTTTTAATTAACTCCACAACCAAAAGTCTAGGGAGGTTAAATCCGAAGAACGAGTTGGCCATTCAATAAGCAGTCTTCTACTTATTCATGGATTTGGAAATATTTCTTGAAGATAATTTCACACACCATTCCTAAAATCAGAATCATCCAAGAACAGGTAAGAAATGCTTTATCCCTGGAATTAAAAAGACTTTTGATGAAGTTAAGAAATCTTCTTTTGTGAAAGTACAATTTATTTGATTGCATATTATTATGTGTTTTGTATTAAATGGAGAAGTCTAAGTGAATCTACGAAGACGTAGTTTAAACCAAGTATTACAGCTGCTACCACATCATCATATCGTTGACAAAGCTGTAACAATATTTTCTCCTTTTAATACATTTCTCCAGACCGTATTCTCCTGCAATATATCTTTAAAGTACTCGAAATCATCATACTTCGACAATGGTTAAGTAAGGAAAGATATAAATTTAAAAAATTTGTTTAAAAATAAATGTTAGGTACCTTTCGATGATGTACTGGTACCAATTGTTGTCAGCTACCCATTTTTTATTGATGATCTGTTCGTTTCCATTACCGATGTTGAATTTAAGAACGGGATAACCATTTTGAATTATTAAAGCCATATAGTCCTCCTAAAAATAATTGAGCATGCACGTCATAACATAAAAAAGGTCTAAAAATATAATTATTATCAAATTATTTTTGAAAATCGGTGATAGAGTTCAGGGTGCAACAAAAAAGTAGGTGATAAATTAAATCACATATTCTGGGACCAAAAATAGTTGGATTGAGCTTAAGTACAAACGTGCACAAAGAAAAGTTACAGCCCTTTGAAGTTACCAAATGAAAATCGATTTTTTCCAATATGTCGAAAACTGTTGGAGATTTTATTTTGAAAATGGACATATGGCTTTGTTATGGCAAGAACATCTTGAATAAAAAATAACAGTGAAATTTGTGCATTCCATAAAACATGTATGAGGGTGTTGTTACCTTAAACGCCCCCCAAATGTTTGTGTACGTTCCAATTAAATTATTATCATTATGTAGTGTGAGTATATGAGTTAAACACAATGTGATATGTGATTAAAACTTTTTTGCCTATTAGTACTTTTTTGATAAGCCAGTTTTTATCGAGACAACAAAATGTAAGTTTTAAATAAATTTTCATATTATTACCAGGTCTCTATAATCGTACTTAACCATTTACAAATATGTGGTGGATTTTACAAATGTTCAAAAAATCTCGATAAAAACTTGCTTATCGAAAAAGTACTAAGAGGCAAAAAAAAGTTTTTAAATCATTGTGTTTAACTAATGGTACCACAATAATAATTTAATTGGAACATACACAAACATTTGGGGGGTTTAAGGGAACAAAACTCCCATAAGATTTTCATGAGGTGCACAAATTTCACTATTATTTTTTTTTTAAGATGTTCCTGTCATAAAAAAGTCAAATGTCCATGTTCAATATAAAATCTCTAACAGTTTTCGATAAAAATCTCTAACAGTTTTCGTTAGGTTCAATTGAACTATATTTGGTTCCAGTAATATGTGATTTAATTTATGACCTACCTTTTTGTTACACGCTGTATATTTAATGAAAGCTATGGACTTTTTACAGTTAGGAAATATATAAAATATAAAACTTACAGTTTTTTGTTTGGGTATGTTTGTAGCATTCGGATTTCCAATGTAAAAGATAAGACCCTGCCTTTCATTGGTTTTGAAGTACCCTGAAAACTTCGAAGAAGTACTCAAGGCCTCTAGATTCTTAGGATTTCTTAATTCCAAAGTCGTATTAGTAAAGAATTTTACTCCTAGTTTAATCCTATTGGCTATATCTCTAGCTAAGTCGATCTGCTGAGTCAGCTTTTTTAAGTTTGATTTGATCATATCAGATTTGCGTTTAGTGTCCGATTGGAGTGCTGGTAGTTCTTCAATGCTTTCAAAAACTGTTGGCAGTTTTTCCTTCACGGTGTTGATTTGTTTTTCAGTCTGGACTAGATTTCGTTGCATGTCATCGACTTCTTTTGGAAGCAATTGAGCTTGAGCTGTTTCATTAGGTAGCTGAAAAATGTCTTCATTTTATTAATCATTATAATAATATGCAAAAAAAGGGGGACTTTTGAAAGAAAAACAACTTTTGAAAAAAATCTTATAAAAGTTATAAATGGAATATCTCTAACACCAATGAAATAATATTTAGAAGTGCAATGAACGCTAGACCAGTAGACCCAAAATAAACGTTTGTCCCAACAGCTGACAAACCAGGGAGCGATTTGAGAGTACAAAAATAAGAGTTGGATTAAAAAGCTCTATACCGAAAGAAGTGTTAAATAATGATACATCTGAGGAAGATTTAGAACATCTTTGAACATCTTCAAATAGTAACATTCAGTGCACAACGTCCCAAAAACCAAAAATCATTGTAGATTCAGAAATATACAAAGCTTCATATTTCAGCAGTAGAAAATAGAAAAGAAATATGTGGTAAAAAATAACCTTTATAAAACCTTAATTAAATTAGACACCAAGCATGGTACAATAAACAAATATTATACCCTAAATGAATTTACAGTATATACTGTTATGCTCTGTATTTCTCTCTTTTATGAGATTGATGAGCAAATTCTTAATTTAATTAATTACTCAATTATTTTAATTACTGCTTATGTAAGACAAAACCAAAGGGTACCCCCCGTTAAGATAGGCAAAATGCCCTCACTCCCCGAATTCAATTTTATTAATTTTTTTACGTTCTATGCAACTAAAAAATGAGATAACCCGGATTTTTAGCTCGCCACCCCCCTTACCCCTCCCCCCTCAGCCAAAAACGTAGATTTTTAGATTTAATTTTTTTTAGTTGGGTTCCAATTGATCTAAAAATTTCAAAAAATTCACAAGTATAGCTGAGGCTTTTACAAATTATGTCTATTTTTTATGGATCCATAGGTCGAGTGTACATAACCTCAAATTTTTTTTTAACTTTTTTAAAACCTATAACTTTTTTTTGGAGGGGGCTGCAGGTCCAATTTTTTTTGAATTTTGTGTATTTTATCAAAAGCTATCTCTCTTTGAAATACTTGGGAAAACGTCAGGAAAGAAGTTTGAAGATAAAGAGACTTGGTGGTGGTCAAATGAAGTACAAGGAAACATAAAAGAGAAGAGAAAATTATATAAAAAGTGGCAAGAAACCAGATCGGACATAGATCTTCAAAACTATATGGTCGCCAAAAAGAAAGCGAAAGTAGCAGTAGCAAAAGCTAAAGCAGAAGCGTATTCAAACCTATACGATCAACTTGATACCAGGGAAGGCGAAACGAAGATATATAAAATAGCCAAACAGAGAGCAAAGAAAGCAAAAGATTTTAATCAGATTAGATGTATCCGAGATGAAAATAATAAAATACTAGTTCACGAAAGGGATGTCAAAAAGAGATGGAGAAAGTACTTTGACAGCTTATTAAATGAAGAATTTGACAGACAGCCTGTAGAGTCAACGGAGACAGTAGCAGCAATGGTCACCAAAATAACCAACGAGGAAGTGGCTCAAGCGCTTCAAAAAATAAAGAAAGGAAAAGCGGTAGGACCAGATGATATTCCTGGGGAAGTATGGAGAGCATTGGGAGAGACAGGAACAAGGTGGCTAGCAGGTCTATTTAATAGAATTATGGAAGTTGGACAAATGCCAGACGAATGGAGAAGCAGTATACTGGTACCTGTTTACAAAAACAAGGGAGATATACAACAATGTACAAACTACAGGGCTATAAAACTGCTTAGCCACACCATGAAAATATGGGAAAGAGTAATTGATAGACGGATACGTGAAGAAACCGAAATATCCGAGAATCAATTTGGCTTTATGCAGGGTAGATCAACAACAGATGCAATTTTCATTATAAGGCAGTTGATGGAAAAATACAGGAGTAAAGAAACAAACGCTCATATGGTATTCATTGATCTTGAGAAAGCATATGATAGAGTTCCTCGAGAGATTCTGTGGTGGGCACTCAATAAGAAAGGAGTCCCTGGTGAATATGTAAAGATTGTGAGGGATATGTATGAGGGAGTAACGACTAGTGTTAGGACAGGTGTGGGAGAGACTGATAAATTTCATGTGAAAGTAGGATTGCATCAAGGTTCTGTGCTTAGTCCGTATTTATTCTCATTAGTTTTGGACCAGATAACAGCGAAAATACAGGGTAACATTCCATGGTGCTTAATGTATGCTGATGATGTCGTGTTAGTAGGAAATAGTGAAAGAGACTTAGAACAAAAACTGGAACAGTGGAGACAAGCTCTGGAGGAAAAAGGTTTAAAACTTGGTAGGACAAAAACAGAGTATTTGGAATGTTCATTTAAAGATGGAGCTACTACAAATAAAATGGTATCTTTGGATGGTGAAATGATTGTAAAAAGCAATAGTTTTAAGTACCTAGGATCGGTATTACAGAGTAATGGAGAAATAGATGGAGATGCATGCAGTAGAATTAGGGCTGGATGGATGAAGTGGAAAGAAGCGAGTGGTGTGTTGTGTGACAGAAAAATTCCAATGAAGCTGAAGGGAAAATTCTATAAAACAGCCATAAGACCAGCTATGATGTACGGAACTGAATGTTGGGCAGTGAAAAAGAAAGAGGAACAGCGAATGCATGTGGCGGAAATGAGAATGCTTAGATGGATGAGTGGAGTGACAAAGAAGGATAAAATTAGAAATGAGTATATTAGGGGAAGTCTAGGTGTGGCACCAATTGATGCCAAAATGAGAGAGCATAGGTTAAGATGGTTTGGTCATGTTCAACGTCGAGACGTTAACCACCCAATACGAAGAATAGCTGAAGTGCAGATTCCTGGAAGGAGTAGGAGAGGAAGACCAAAGAAGAGCTGGGGGGAGACGATAAGGCAGGACATGTTGGTAAAGGGGATTAACATTGATATGACCCAAGATAGAATTGTGTGGAGAAATGCAATTAGGGAAGCCGACCCCGCATAGGGATAAGGCAAAGAGAATGATGATGATCTCTCTGATTTTTTTCAGATTTTTCCGTCAGGTGCGCCATCTTGAAAAATCAAGAAAACTGTTTTTTAGGGGGTTTTTGGGGATTTTCTCCATTTTATAGACTGCAACATAGATCAACTCAAGGTTTTGTTAATATATTATGTATAATTTAAAATAACTGAGTATATTAGGATATTCAGAAATTGGGCGAAACACTTTTAAACCCCCCAAAAACCATGTTTTTTTTTAAGTTTTGTAAGGATTTTTGCGGGTCTAATTATATTTTTTGAGATCGATAGAGCCTGAATATTTTTTTTTCATTGTTTTACGTTATATGTGATTAAAAAATAAGACTAATCGCATTTTTAGCCCACCAGCCCCTCCCCCTGTCCCTACAAAAACGTCAATTTTTGTATTTTTTTCTGTTTACTTAAGTTGCAATTAATTTAAAAATTTTATGAGGCTTCTACAAAACATATCTATTTTTTATAGACCCGTAGGTCGAGTGTACAATACATATAACCTCAAAATCCCTTTTTTATTTTTTTAAAACGCATTTTTGACTTCCAATCGATATTTTTTTTAAAACGTCCAATGAATTTACGTATCTCTCGCGGACGGCCGGTTCAATACGTGCTTAGCGCTCATTTTTAATTATTAAAAATAATAGTAATAAAATAATGACAAAAATTTCTTTCATGCTCCTGCAGGGGGGGGACTTTAAACTTTGAGTTGGTCACTTTATAACTTTTATAATAATAATTTTTAATCGAGTTATTAAGCCTTGAAAATGGCTATTTTCGCGTTTTTCAAATTTTAAATTGCATGTAACTCGACGACAGTCAATTTTATAGAAAAATCACAAGAGACCTTTTTTGCTCAGGTTGATCCAGAGAATCTAAAACAATTTTGTCCTAAGTGAAAAAATTGATTTTTTGAATTCGTACTGCCTGGCACCATGTGGATTTGTTATAAGGACCTGTTTTTGAATAAGTTTGTGCAAAAAAATGAATCGAAATAATTTACCTAATGGGGACAAGCATACAGCATGGACTATTTGCATTATGAGTCAAACGAAGATGGTTCGGAAAACATTAAACAATAGATACTGTTGTAGATGCGAGTTGCGCAAACGGCAACATAACCATAGGCTGTTGTTCGCATGTAGCTGCCATAATATAATATTTATCGCATGGAAGATATTTTACAAAAATCATCAAGCCAGCAGAATATCTTACAAAACTCTTTGACAATACATATTATGTTATACCTGTAATAGACGAAGACAGCGATGAAGACTTTAAAACTGAAGTGTAATACCAACGAATATACTCTCCGAATACTCTACGAGTATACGGAGCTATATATTCTTTGGTAATACTTTCCTTATTCTTTTTATGGTGTTTTACGTGGCAGTGAACGTGAATCAAAGTGACATTATAATAGGCAGAGCGGGCAGAGCAGAGATATAGGTTATGTAGATGGTACAAGCACATGTTTGAATAATTAAAATATGTATAATGGAAGGTAATATTAGGGTACCTACTAAATACAAACTAACAAAGAACTAAATGGTTTGATTCACAAAACGACAAGAAGTAGGATATATTAAAATAATGTATTTTTCTTAAATTGATTATTCTGTTTTATTTTTGTTTTTTGTATCCTACCCAAAAGATATCACAATGACATCTTTACTTTATATAAAAATCTTCACTTTATACATATAAAAATATTGCAAAAATTTGAAATTATTATGTTAAATGTAGTTTACTTGAGGACAAACTGAGCAACAGATATACTGAGAAAAAAAATTAAAACGAAAAAATTATGATTTATTGGGCAGGTTGAGAGGGAGGAGGGCTAAAATTGGGCTAACGCTTATTTTTTAAACACATCAAACGTAAAAAAATGAAAAAGTATTCAGGTTGTGTTGATCTCAAAAAATATTAGGCCTGGATCCCGCGTACCAAAAAAAGTTGATTAATATCAAGCTGAAAATATCTGAATAGTTTCTGAAAAGAAGTTTTAATTGTGAAACGTAATTTTAATTGTGGAACGTGCCATCCTGACAAGTTTATGATTGTGAAAACTAGCAGTTTGTTTTTTCAATAGCAAATTATATAAAATATCCCTAAAAACTCAGTTATTTCAAATTATACCTACATTACCTATAAAATATACATTATATAAAAAACCTTGAATTAATCTATTTTGAAGTCTATAACATGGAGAAAATCCCTAAAAACCACCGAACAAACCAGTTTTGCGGATTTTTGAAGATGGCGCACCTTACGGAAAAATCTGAAAAAAGTCAGAAATATAGTTTTTGATAAAATACACAAAACACAAAAAAAATAGACATAAATCCATCACCAAAAAAATATACGTATTAAAAAACAAAAAAAAAGAGTTTATAATAATTTACTTACACTCAACCTTGGGGTCCATAAAAATAGATGTTCTGTAAAAGCCTCAGCTGTGCGTGTGAATTATTTGTATATTATAATTTAATAATTATTAACTATTAATAAGCCACAATTTAACTAAAAAATGACCATTTAGAATAGTTAATTACAAAAATGCCACAAAGAAATAGCTTCCGAATAACATTCATTAATTGTAAACCAGCTTAAAAAAAATCAAAAAATTGATATTTTGGCTATGGGGGAGGGGGAACAGAGGAAGTGGGCTAAAATTGCGGTGAGTCCTAATTTTTTAAAATCATATAGAACGTAAAAAAAATAAAAAAAATATTCAGGCTCTATCGACCACAATAAATATAATTAGATCCGCAAAAATCCTTACAAAACTTTTAAAAAACATGGTTTTTGGGGGGTTTAAAAGTGTTTCGCCAATTTTTGAATATCCTAATATACTCAGTTATTTTAAATTATACATTATCTATTAACAAAACCTTGAGTTGATCTATGTTGCAGTTTATAAAATGGAGAAAATCTTCAAAAACCCCCTAAAAAACAGTTTTCTTAATTTTTCAAAATGGCGCACCTGACGGAAAAATCTGAAAAAAATTAAAGAGATAGCTTTTGATAAAATACACAAAATTCAAAAAAAATTGGACCTCCAGCCCCCTTCAAAAAAAAGTTATAGGTTTTAAAAAAGTTAAAAAAAAAATTGAGGTTATGTACACTCGACCTATGGGTCCATAAAAAATGGACTTGTTTTGTAAAAGCCTTAGCTATACTTGTGAATTTTTTGAAATTTTTAAATCAATTAGAACCCAACTAAAAAAAATTAAATCTAAAAATATACGTTTTCGGCTGTGGGGGGAGGGGTAAGGGGGGTGGCGAGCTAAAAATCCGCGTTATCTCATTTTTTAGTTGCATAGAACGTAAAAAAATTAATAAAATTTAATTCTGGGAGTGAGGGCATTTTGCTTATCTTAACGGGGGGTACCCTTTCCATTAAATTTTCTAATAAACTTTATTCTCAGGGATATTTTATTTTTGATGCTTTACCTTTGGTTTGTGGCTTCTGGTATCTCTAGCTGCTTACTTCATCCAGGACAAAACAGGGAAATTAAACACACTCAATGTCATATAAATGTTAAAAAATATTATTTATTTATCCAATATACCATAAACACAGGATTTAAAAAATATGCTGAAATCTAAATTTGTTGCAACTATTTCTCTTCTAATAAATTAAGCTTTAATTCTGATATCTCCTCTGTTTTAACAAAAAAAAAATATTTAAATAATTCGTTATTTATTCTTACAAAATTTAATAAATTTTACTTTTCTCCTTTTAAATTGATTACTTATTTCTTCTTCAAAAATTTGGAATGACTAATTATGTTATAGAACTGTTCAATACAAAAATTAAGCAAATATGGTGTGTATATAAACAAACTCTCTCCGTTTCACAAATGATTTTATTTACTAACCTTTTTGTTTCTTCTTTACTTCTTTTCCCTGATTGCGTCGTCCTCGATTCTCCCACACGTACTCTTGGATGTTGCGAAAGGTCGCTCTCGTCCAAACTGCTTCACAAACAAACAAACAGGACTCGCTCGAATTCTCGACTGAGTTTTCTTTCTGCTCGATATCTTGTGCAAATAGATACCAATCGGCTACTCGTTCTGGACAGAAACAGGAATCTTCCTCGGTCCCAGGAAAATTAACTTCTCAACTCGGTCAACGATTTCGTTTCAACTAGATTCTGCTCGCAAAGGCCAATTTCACCACTTTACACTGACTTCTCACTTTTCAAAAACTGGACTACTGTCTCCAGATATTTTTTACACAGTGACCATTTTTCTCTCCTCAAAATCAGACTCAACACTCTCATCCCTTCCATCCATCATTTTCCACCAATCACAAAACATCCTTTCTACCCACTACCCCATATTATCATTTCTTAAGAACAATTTAATTTTGTATCCAACTTTCCAATTTGTTAAATTCTCAGAGATACCAAATTACTTTTCGTTGTTTCAAAATGCTAAACAAAAAGCCTTACATTCTAAACTCAATACATTTGTTTACCGGCTATCCTTCTAAGAAAAACTTATAAAATGTCTTATTGTCCATTGCAAAGCGAAATAAAATGTACTTTATAATCTGACCGCACCATTGTTTTAATTCCGTTCAAAACCCATTAACAAAACACCTAACGATTTCACCTTCCGCGAAAACACTGCTTACTAACTAAATTATCCTATTACAATTTTTGGTCATATACAGGGCGATAAAAAACTATAATTTCGTGGTCTCTGATATAAATTTATTTTCTAAATTTTTCCCAAAAAAATAATACAACAATACCTAGGTACTGAAAAGTTTATAACAATCGAAGATTCGCAGATTTCCAAACGACTGGTCTCAAAATGTTGGAAACCAAGGTTATAGCCCACGTAATGGCAAACGTGGTTATAAATCAGAACGGTGCAAGTTCAGCAAAGAAAACAAGTATGTAGCGTAGAATAAATAAAAGTATTAAAAAAAATAAAACATTATAATATTCATAATAATAGATGAAAGAAGACAAAGAGCAATATCTTAATAGTAGAATACTTACATTGTTATATGATGTACTAACAGACTCTTTTACTTCGCCAACTGACTCCGCAGCGTCATCGGCATTTTGCGCTGCAACTCTATATCCTTCTTCTAGATTTTGAATTTGAATATTCTCCAAAATTTTTTCCATCTCTTTTAACAACTGTCCTGCGTCATCTAGCACTTTCTTTACCGGCTGATACATCTCTTTCGACGTCTTCAACTTAGGTTCTAAGGTATCAGTAGTCGATGTTTTGGAATTATGAGCTTCGTCCAAGACTTTGGCAGAATTCGTCTCAGCATCATTGGTACGTTCTTGTACGTTATTAAGGATCCCTGCAGCGTGATTCGTATCATTCTGTGCACTGTCTGCTGCTTCTCTAGCACTCTTCACAGCTGCTACGATATCCTTATAAGCTCTAGCAGCTTTCACGGCATCTTGGGATCCAAACTGCGATTCAGATAAAATGTGCTCCAGTTGTTCAACTCGCTCGGATAAGTTGGTGGCATGTTCTTGAACCTGAGGTCTCAGCTTTTCGATGTTGTCTAGTTCTATTTTGTTGTTTTCCAGTTCGTTGTTGAAATTATTGTTAAAGCTTTCTAAAATTTCGGGTGCGTCTTGTAGTTCTTTCAATTTCCCCACTGATAAGTCTAGTAATGCCGATGCGTTCGCTAAAAATTTGTCAGAGTCGTCCAGATTTACTTTCGATTGGGTAAGCTTGTTCTCGATGTCTTCTAGCTTGTTTTTTAATCTGTCTTTTCTAAAAAGAGAAAATTACGCATTGTTAACAAACATAATTGATAAATATGAAAAAATTATACTAGGTACTGTACATAGCATATTATGTCTGCTATTTGCTATAAGCTATATTTAAACGTTGTATGAGATAATATTATATATGTATTGAATATCCAGTATGTAGCTCATAAAAATTTCTGTCTGTTTTTTAAACATAAAAAACGGTGTACATTTTGATTTAAGAAAGAATTCAGTACTCGCTAAAAGATGCTCCTAGTTGGCCACACGACCTCCAAATAAGATGCCTTGAAAATGCCTACAATAATAGTATCTAGATTATAACGGATACGATATGAGCCGCGTAACGGCGAATGTATGAAGTACGAGCATCAAAATAGCAATTAAATGCGAGTAGTATACATGATTTTTTCTACGATCATTCGCAACAAAAAATATATATTCAAATTTATTTATATTGAACACAAACAAATCCTCATTTGTTTCGAGCTTGTGGCATATGTCGTATATTAATATTATACACGGATTATCCGACATATGACAGGAGCTCAAAACAAATGAGAATCGTTGAAAAGCCCTATTCAACTCATCGAAAAATTAAAAAGGCCAACGTCGTAGTATAAAATTCTATATAGAATCTACGACTTGGTCTCGAATAAGCTGGTGTCTGACGGTACGGCAAGGGATAAGGGCTTGCGGCTTGGTGATACTCCTCCATAGATCCCTACCGGAAGGGCGTTGACGCCTGATAACGGTGTATATAATAAAAGCCTATTAAAATAAGCATTATAGAAGTATTCAGGGACTTTCGGTACTCGGTAATAAAGGAATCTTTCATTGTGCGTTTAAATTTTTTAAAAATACTTATTAGATTTCTCAGGATTCGAAAAAAATGAATGTATTTTAAATGCATCGGAGCCGAAATTTTGCGTCTACCCGAGAAAGAAAATAAACAGTAACGATTGAGTAGAAAAATATTTCACAAAATTGAAACCCTAATCAATCATAAACTGGGTAGGCGAAAAATTCCGGCTTCAATGCTTTTTAAATGCATTCTTTTTTTTTTTTTCGAATTCTGAGAAAACTAATAAGTATTTTTAAAAAATTTAAACGCAGAATGAGAGATTATGTTATTACCGAGGGCCGAAAGTCCCTGAAAACTTCGTCCACTGAAGACATCGTTGGCCCAACATGGCTGGTTAAGGTTCTCGTTTCGAGTTTCACCATGTTCCCAGAGGTTATCTATTAACATCGGCGTTTAGCCTTTTCAATATTATACAACATTATAATTATAATTACAACAATTGTTTGGTTTTGGGGCTAGTTAGCAAGTATACGAATTCACTGATGATGGACTGATAGGTCCGAAAACGTTGTGAATGAACATATGTTTTGAGTTTTTACTGAATCTCAACCCACCGTGGCAAAAGGGGTTTAATTATTACCTTTTGCCTAATTGGACATACGCAAATATTTTTGGACCATACGCATGTCCCGTCCTTCGATATAAACAAAACAGTGAACTATTAGGAGAACTGGTTCTAGAATTTAATTTGGTCTGGTTTTATAGTTACTAATTAACACGATATGAAGGGGTTGTGCACACGCCAAATAAAAGTGATAAGCGACAAAAACATTTATTAATAAACAACGAGTTTCACAAATATGCGGAATTAACGATAAATTATTGTCTTAGTAACGAAAGAGAGAGAACGAGTCTTTATTATACACTTTAGTATCGTTCGCGGTAACGATCCCGTACTTGTCCAGGACTACTTCGCATGCGCACTTTAAAAAAGAGCGTTCTCTTTTTTAAAGTGCGCATGCGATTTTTAAAGTGCGCATGCGAAGTAATCCTGGACAAGTACGGGATCGTTACCGCGAACGATACTATTAAGTACCGTCTTAAAATTTAGCGTGCGAGGGAGTTATTACGAGCGAGAGAACAACAGAGAAACGAACTAGTCACTTTGGACCCTGAGAAGGGACTGCCGAAATTCTATTCAAATCACTGCATTATTGTCTAGTTTAAACTATTCTGCCTGAAAAGGACCACACGCATGTTACTCTCCTTTGGCAAATAAGCGACCTGACTACCCCGAAAACGATAAAAATGCAACCATATATGTCTATTTTATGAAACACACAACGCTACAAGTTTTTCAGAGAATTAAATCTTTTAAACACAATACAGATTGTCCCAACAGATTTACAAGAGAGATATTTTTATAAAAGCGAATTAATGTAAATACCTGTTGTTTTCACAACAACTGTATTTTATTCAATCCATTGGGATTTTTTAAGATTTTAGTAAATTATACCTATTACATAGAAGTGGTTTTACTTCATGTTAGAGTTTGTTTAACTATATGGTATACAGCCAATCCAGGGAACTACCCCTTTTTAGTCTATACCCTAATAGCACAAGGACGTCCAATGGACGTCCATTGGACGTCCTTCACGGACTTTAGGGACGTCCTTTGGACGTCCGTTTTCGTCCGAGGAACGTCCTTTATACGTCCTATTTTGGTCCAAATGTCGCGCTACCGAACGTCCATTGGACGTCCATCTAAGGTCCGAGGGGACGTATATTGGAACTTAATCGGACGTAAATTGGACCTTAATCGGACGTAAATTGGACCTTAATCGGACGTAAATTGGACCTTAATCGGACATAAATTGGACCTTAATCGGACGTCCTAGGGGACGTAAATTGGACCTTAATCGGACGTAAATTGGACCTTAATCGGACGTAAATTGGACCTTAATCGGACATAAATTGGACCTTAATAGGACGTAAATTGGACCTTAATCGGACGTAAATTGGACCTTAATCGGACGTAAATTGGACCTTAATCGGACGTAAATTGGACCTTAATCGGACGTAAATTGGACCTTAATCGGACGTAAATTGGACCTTAATCGGACGTAAATGGGACCTTAAGCGGACGTAAATTGTACCTTAATCGGACGTAAATTGGACCTTAATCGGACGTCCTAGGGGACGTGAATTGGACCTTAACAGGACGTCCAATTTTGGTCCAAAGGCCAAGTTGCCAAACGTCCAATGGAGGTCCACCTAACGTCGGAGGGGACGTTCGGTGGACGTCATTTGGGCATTCATAGGATGTCCCAGTTTGGTCCAATGTCTTGCTGCTGAACATCCATCTAACGTCCTGGAAGGTCATTCGGTGGACGTCTAGCGACGATATTTAGACCTGTGGAGAATGTATTGTGGGAAATAAAAAATATATTTTTTAAGTAACTTATATTTCATCTTATATCAAATTACAATTATTGGATATTACATTATTTACATTAAATTACAATACACTTCTCCAAGAAATTAACGCACCACCTTAAATATGGGGTATATTTGATGTCTCGTATTTCCTAAACCTGTTGTCCCATCTAAGTGATGTTTTTATAATATTATAGCCTAGGCTATAGGTTACCTCCTTAAGCTTGTCATGCACAGGGAGCTATGCTGTAATATATGTATATTATATCATATCGCTCTCTATAGTAATGTGATATAATATATATTACAGTATAGCTCCCTGTGCATGACAAGCATAAGGAGGTAACATATTCTAGGGCCTAGGCTAGAATATTATAAAAAAATCACTTAGATGCAACAACAGGTTTAGGAAATTCGAGACATCAAAAATGCCCAATTTTTAAGGTGGTGCGTAATGGGCTGTATTTACAGGGTGTAACAAAAATACAGGTCATAAATTAAATCACATATTCTGGGACCAAAAATAGTTCAAATGAACCTAACTTACCTTGTACAAATATGCACATAAAAAAAAGTTACAGCCCTTTGAAATTACAAAATGAAAATCGATTTTTTCGATTATATCGAAAACTATTAGCGATTTTTTATTGAAAATGGACATGTGACATGTGGCATTATTATGGCAGGAATATCTTAAAGAAAAATTATGGTGAAATTTGTGCACCCCATAAAAATTTTATGGGGGTTTTGATCCCTTAAATCCTCCCAAACTTTTGTGTATGTTCCAATTCAATTTTATTATTGTGGTACCATTAGTTAAATTCAATATTTTTGTTTCTTAGTATTTTTCAGATAAGGCAGTTTTTATCGAGTTGCGACTTCTTTTTTAATATGTCCACGTAAAAATTTTATGGGGGTTTTGTTCCTTTAAACCCCCCAAATGTTTGTGTATGTTCCAATTAAACTATTACTGAGCTACCATTAGTTAAACAGAGTGTTTTCAAAACTTTTTTGCCTCTTTGTATTTTTTCGATAAGGCACGTTTTATCGAGTCTGGCTTCTTTTTTAATATGGTTCAAAATATACCTAAAAATGTAAAGCATAAATAAGTTTGCATATTATTACCAAGTCTCCATAATCGTACTTAACCATATACAAATATGTGGTGGATTTGACAAATATTCAAAATATTTCGATAAAAATTGACTTTTTGAAAAAGCAATAAGAGGCAAAAAAGTTTTTAAAACATTGTTTAAATGGTAGGTACTACAATAATAATTAAATTGAAACGTGCACAAAAGCACATTGTTTTCGATACATTGGAAAAAATCACTTTTCATTTTGTAACTTCAAATGAGTGATAAAGGCACAGAGACTTAGATCACGAGGTCACATTGAAAGGATGCCAAAAACGAGGACTCCGAAAAGGGTACTAAACTACACTATAGCTTCAATAAAGAGAAGAGGAAGACCGGAAAATAGATGGAAGCAAGAGGTCGAAAAAGATTTGGAAAGAATGGTGTTACAGGGTCAGAAAAGAAAAATGAATAAGAGGAAGGAATGGAGAAAAATCACATATCAAGCCAGAGAAGATCTCAGTACATAAAGAAACGTGAAAATGAAGAAAAAACAAACTTTTCAAGCCATGGGCCTCTAAGGCCCTTGGTGCTATTAATATATAACTTCAAAGGGCTGTAACTTTTCTTTTGTGCACATTTGTACTAAGGTAAGTTAGGTCCAATCAAACTATTTTTGGTCCCAGGATATGTGATTAAATTTATGACCTGTATTTTTGTTACACCCTGTATATATATATAAAGGTTATATTTGGTTCTTGGGACATCAAAGTATATTTTTTAGACATTCCCTGGATATAGTCACTGATGTGACATACCTCCGATTTGTTTTTTCATGAGTTTTTTTAAGAGAGACTAAAAACTTTTTTTATGGTCACCTCCTGTTTTCATATATTTTTTGACATGTTTTGTAGTAAATCTATCTATTTACTACAAGACATGTCAAAATTTACATGTGAAAGCAGGAGATGATCCTAAAAATGGTTTTTCGTCTCCTACAAAATTCATGAAAAATCAGATAGGAGAATTTGTACATTGCAATTCTCTGATGTTTGGGAAAAAGGGCTTAAGTCAGAAATGCACATCGATAATGTTTTGATGATTTCTGGACCAGAAAAATCGGCTCTTTTTATTGGTACATACAGTTTACGTCTACAACAGTTTTTTGCTGGTCCAGAAATCATCAAAACATTAGCAATGTGCAATTCTGACTTACACCCTTTTTGTCAAACATAAAAAAAAGCAATCTGGTCATAACTGACCAATGAGCAATTTTAATTTAACCTAAATTACTACTGTTTCTTAAAATGAAGAGCTTACCCGATAGCGTCTCTTATCTAATCTAACAAGATCGTGCACTATTCTAACATACACAGCCACATCACGCACTATGCTCTGCTTTTCACTATCACCTATCACTCAAACTAGTTCAAAAGGCTTTGTCCTCTTCAATCTTCTAGTTTGCCCAGTAGTATCGAGGAGCTGGATTTCCTGTTGTTTGTCGGGATTCCTGCTATCTTCTTGATGATTATATCCAGGTTCCATTCCTAGGTCTTAATATTTGTTTATAAAGTAATAACTTATTATGCATGGACAATGTTGAGTTTCTTCCAATTAGCCAATACACTTTTTATATCTTTATTTTGGTTATATCTGGTTTTTTGTAGACCACTTTCAGCTGATTCTAAAAAAAATTAAAATGAACGGTAATTTTTCTATTCTTTACAATTAAAAATCAAAATATTTACAGGTAATACATGCATAAATGATTCGTTTCATAAAGAAAATTGAAAACGGATTTTATAATACTTACATAATTGTTTAAGAGATCCAGCCATAGCCAAAACTAGCATACTAAACAGTACAGTTGAGTACAGCAAAAAAAAGCCACTAATTTCCATTTTTCACCCCCTTATCGATGCATTTTTTTCTAATCAAAATTTTTACTAAATTTTTAGGTTATCTTATGATGAAAATGAAATAAGATGACTTGATGACCAATGACCACGCGACGCTACATAGATACTCGCGCGGCAAATTTGAAAATGAACGCAAATTGAATAGTAAATGGCCTCTCTTTAGAGTATGGAAAATTTTACCCCTCCAGGAGGACATTGTACTCTTTTCATAGAATATCTTGTGGTAACTTTCCAGCCATAATTTAATCAGATGTTCACGGAATAGAACTTTGATAGTAGAATTCCTGGAATGTTTTGTTGTTAGGGGAAACTTTTATTTTATTTATTCTTGAATATTTCCTGTTGTTAAACATTGTAACCAATAATTTACAAATAAGATTTTCATTACATTACATGAAATCAAAACATGTTTTGGATATTAAACTATATAGTTTATAATTGTAATAATTTAATATACAATTTTGAATTAAGATTTAATCTTTTCGATTTAAACTACAGTAAAACTTGTGTTACCGGCCCCCTGCCAACACCGGCCACCTGTACTAACGGCCAGTTTAAAAATTCCCCACACTAATTACAGTAAAACCTGTCAGTAACGGCCGCTAAAAATGAAAAAGCTATTGGATGATATAGAAAGGTGACCAGTATTGCCAGTTTTTGTAGTCTAGATATAATTGGTTTGGGGAATTTTTAAACTGGCCGTTAGTACAGGTGGCCAGTAACACAGAATGTACTGTATATCTAGGCTACAAAAACTGGCAATAACGACCACTTTTCTATATCGGCCAATAGTTCTTTCATTTTAGTGGCCGTTAGTGACAGGTTTGACTGTATTTCATTAACGTAAAGTTAACGCAAGTTAATATTTTATTGAATTATTTTGCTATTTGATCCCGTAATTGGTATAATGTGTCCAATATAAGCGTTCATAAAACGTCCGTATTTCGTCCAGTATGGACGTCCAAAGGACGTTCAACGTCGGACGTCCAAAGGACGTCCATTTTTATTCCTTCCGAAGGACGTCCAACATGGGACGTCCGTTTATAGTCCATGGACGTTAGGACCAAAAATGGACCTATTTTGGACGTCCAAAGGACGTCGTGTGCTATTAGGGAAACTAAAGCAAAACCTGTGTTTCCGGCCACTTGCCAACATAGGCCACCTGTACTAACGGCAGGAGCGTCATTTGAAATTTTGATAGGGGGGGCACGCATTATATATACAATACATTTATATGCAAACATAATACAAAATTGATCTATTTTTTGTAAATTTCAGTAATTTTCAGGGTTAGGGGGGGGGGCAAATGCCCCCCTGCCCCCTATCAAATGACGTCCCTGACTAACGGCCAGTTTAAAAATTCCCCAAACCATTTACAGTAACGGCCACTAAAAATGAAAAAACTATTGGCCGATATAGAAAGGTGGCCGGTATTGCCAGTTTTTGTAGTCTAGATATGGTTTGGGGAATTTTTAAACTGGCCGTTAGTACATGTGACCAATTTTGGCAGGTGTCCGTTACTGACAGGTTTTACTGTATTTCATTAACGTAAATAAGTTAATATTTTATTGAATTATTTTGCTATTTGATCCCGTAATTGGTATAATGTGTCCAATAGAAGCGTTCATAAATTGTCCGTATTTCGTCCAGTATATATACGTCCATATTTATTCCATCCGAAGGACGTCCAACGTCGGACGTCCAAAGGACGTCCATTTTTATTCCGTCCGAAGAATGTCCAACGTCGGACGTCCAAAGGACGTCCATATTTATTCCTTCCGAAGGACGTCCAACGTCGGACGTCCATATTTATTCCTTCCGAAGGACGTCCAACGTCGGACGTCCAAAGGACGTCCATTTTTATTCCGTCCGAAGGACGTCCAACGTCGGACGTCCAAAGGACGTCCATATTTATTCCTTCCGAAGGACGTCCAACGTCGGACGTCCAAAGGACGTCCATTTTTATTCCGTCCGAAGGACGTCCAACGTCGGACGTCCATATTTATTCCTTCCGAAGGACGTCCAACATGGGACGTCCATTTATAGTCCATGGACGTTAGGACCAAAAATGGACCTATTTTGGACGTCCATTGGACGTCGTGTGCTATTAGGGTAGGTAATGTTTATTTTAATAAGTTACAAGGGTGAAAAAAAAAGAGAAAATTTAGTGTGATTTTTAATTTCAATACATACAGTCGGAAAAATGAAAGAATACCCATGAACGAACATATAAAACACGCTGTATTTTCCTGTCACTGTGTCACAAAGAAAATTGTTCAGTGCAAGTACACGTATTATTATTACATGTACTTTCGCTGGCCAATTTTTTGTGTGACATGGTGACAGGAAAATACAGCGTGTTTTATATGTTCGTTCATGGGTATTCTTTCATTTTTCCTACTGTATCTCATTCAAAAGAAACTTTTTGTTTATTCTAAGGGACTTTCGGCCTTCGGTAATAATGTAATTTTTCATTCTGAATTTAAATTTTTCAAAATCATTTATTAGTTTTCTCAGGGTTCGAAAAATGGATGCATTTAAAAAGCATTAGAGCCGAAATTTTGCGCCTACGCTCTTAATAGTGACATCTCTTTATAAAACTTTATTATGTATTTCAACAAAATTAGATTTAGACGACTACATTATTATAAATAAAATAGACAAATTATACATTCTATTGCAAAATAGATAAGTAAATAACTAAAATAACATAATTATCTATTCATTTATATCTGAACAGAGATTAATGTTTCCTACAACCAATATAAACTGACAAAATTACTCATTTTATTAATAAATTCAAAATCAAGAGATGATTGCGTGATGATGATGAAGTTATTGACCTACAATATCAGAATGTCCGTCTTCCGTTGATAATTCAGTTTTATCAGTGTATATTACATTATTTTATAAGTTTTATCTTTTTACCATGATAACAAATAATTTTAGTTATTTAAAAAAATTTAAACAAAGTATGTTTCTGTTTTATTCGGAATTCACAAATGTGGTTGTGTAACGTATAATGATGAAGACCACCAAAACGTGACGGAATGAGCAATGTCAAAGTCGTCATTGTCGAAACGTCAATGGCGGTTGTCGTTATTTTTGTAAATAAATAGGTTATGTGCTTGTTGCAGTTGTACGAGTACTTATGTTGCCTACAAAGGGGTATTTTCAGGACATAGAATGCCCTTATTACAACAGTTCGTGCGGCAGACCATACTGCCACTTTAGACATAGAAAAAAGGAAGAAAAAGAACACGCACAAGACGTACCTACATACAAACCGACCCCTAAAAGTGAGCTTGCAAATATTCAAAGTAATAGAAGCCATATACCTATAAGTTATGTGCCGGACTTAGCGTTTAGGCCGGATAAAAAGTTACGTCCTACAACAAAAATCGATACCTACAATCCAACCTACAAACCTACACCTTTAAGTATTCTTTCTAGTGTTAAAACAAACAAATCCCTAAGTGAAGAAAGCAAAGAGCGCATAGAAGTTATAAACGAGATTAAACAGAATATAGCTAATGTCGAATATGATCCTACGGTTGCTCTTAACCCTGGAGGTGCAGTGGATTTCGATGATTTAACTAGTGAGTTCGATTTAATAGCTGATATAATTCAATCTGATGGGAATGTGTGTCCAGAAAAACTTGATACAGATTTAAAAACAGAATCAAATGATCTGATCGATAACACCCAAAAAAATGAAGATTCGATTGATACTTCGAAAGATAAAATAAATAAACAAATAGGAACTCAGGAAGACTACTCGAAAACTGACAAGACTGAAAAAAGCAGTAAACTAGAGCAGTTAGATGTTAAAAAGGATGAGAAAGGTACGTCTCTTACTGAAAAACATAAAAATGATATCATTAACAAAACTAATGTAGATAGCAAAAATTCTAGTCAACACAAAAAGCATAAAAAGGATAAACGTAATAGTAGTTCTAGTGACGAGAAACGCAAAGACAAAACCAAGAGTAGTGACAAAAATAAAGAAAAAGATTCTAATTCAACCAAAAAAGATAAAGATGGACACTCTGAAGTGCCTAATAAATCAAAAAAGGAATCGAAAAATAATCATTCATCTTCCAAGGATAAACACAAAGAAAAAGAAATCGATAAATACAAAAATAAAGAAAAAAGTAGATCTGAGAGTTCTAGGTCGAAAGAAGAAAAAAGGAACTCTGATAAGAAGCATGATAAAGTGGATTATAAAAAGAATAAAGAAAAAGAAAAAAACAGTAAAAAAAGAAGTCGTAGTAAGAGCAGAGAGAGAAAAAGTAGTAGTAACAAAGAACAAACAAACAAACGTAAAGAACGCAGCAGAAGTAGAAGTAAAGATAAAAAAAGCAAGAAGGCTAAAAGAAGTCGTAGTAGAAGCAAAGAAAGAAGACACAGTAAAGATGAAGATAAAAGGAGGAAACATGGCAGTAGTAGAGATAGGAAGAATCAAGAGAAAGAAAAATCTAAACACAATAAATCTGAAGAACACAAAAATAAGCATAGCAATAAAATAGATACTACTCATGTAGATGATGGTAGTCTATCAGAAGGCAATATACTAGAATCTGATTCAGATATTGAAATGGATAGAAATGAAACCTTATTAGAATGTTACAAAATATTCAATGAGTATAAACCAGAGGAAACTGTTATTGAATTTGATGTTCCTCAAAAGACTCAATCTTCAACGGACATCGAAATTCCCACTGAATACCATCATGGTAAGAAAAGAATTGCACATGCAAGTTTTGAAACATTATTTGGACCTTCGAAGCCTCCTGTGATTACAGCCAAACCTAAAACTGTTCAAACTCCAGGTCAAACGTTAGCAAATAGGTATAAACTCGCCAAACAAGCACAAGCCAACAGGGAACAAGAGTTACTGATAAACGAAGTTCAACAAACTGTAGTAACTAAAAGACCAGCGCCTTCTTTACTTGAAGCAGCTAGAGAAAGAAAGAAAATCAAGGAAATGGAACGACCTAAAAGTATTAACTTAGTAGATGATATTTTAAAAGGTTCTAAAACTTTAACGTATGGTTCTACACTTCCAAAACTTCCTCCTAAGAAAATAACTCCAGTTCATAACGCCATGGCAATAACGAAGGCTAAAGAGAAGATATCTCTGATTAAACCTGTTACTCCATTGAAGACAGTTGCACAAACACAGAAGGGTAGTAGAGTTGCACATGTACCTGATATCTCTTTATCCGATATCCCAGACGTTCTCCAAGCAGAAAGTTCCAAGCTCCCAGTCAACGTGAGATCAAGGTATTTAACTATGATAGCTGACGAATGTGTAAAAATGTATATTTCTAAAGAAGAAGCTTATTCTAGAGCTCTAAAGGAAGAATTTAACTGTTACGAAAAATGTAAAGTAATAACGACATATAGGAACTCCGCAATGCTAGCTGTAAACCGTCTTAGGAAGGAAGGTCAAGAGAGGAACAAAAATGGGCTAGGTCTTTATGGTTTAGGGGAAGATTCTGAAGGAGGCTCTACAGGACCAAAACTTTGTCAATTCTACAATCAGATTAAAAAATGGACATTGACAGATGAAGAGTTAGACATCCATGGCTACCCAAGACAGACTAGTGAATATGGAGTAGCCGAAGTTAGGAACTTTAAAAGCAAATATCCTGCAAATCTGGATGAAAATCAAAGAATATGTTCCAGATGTAAAAAACTATATCAGGTATGTATATTATAAGCATTTTATTATTTTTTTTGTTGTATATTGTATGGAATGTGTAGGTAGTCTTCTTCTTAAGGTGCCGTCTTCTTTCAAAGGTCACCGTGACATTAACTGCCTTCCAACCCTACGCTTTTCTAATATCTTTCCCTGCATGATATTCTGCAGAAGCTGGTGTTTTGTTCGTCTAACCACATGGCCAGGGTATTGTAGTTTTCATATCTTGATTTCGTTATTCAGTTGTTTCTATTCAAAGACTTCTTCATCTGTGACTCTATCTACATAAGATATTCTGAGGATTCTTCTGTAAAGCCACATCTCAAAAATTTCCACTTTTCTCATCATTGATTTAGTCAAAATGGCCTGCCTCTATATGGTCTAAGAGGATACTAAATATGTAATACAGTCGAACCCGCTTATTGGAATAGCCTTCGTGCCATGCAAAAGTATTCCTATAACGGGGATGTTCTAATAACCGATCATTGGTGGCTAGTAGAAACGTTTCGGGAGCCCAAATTTGTATTCCTTAAACCGGGATATTCTTGTAAATTATTCTAATAAGCGGGTTCGACTGTACCAAAGCATGCGCAATTTTATGAAAATGAAAAAGGTCCTATGTAGCAAATATTTAACATTAGCTCTTAAGGTACGCCTAATAAAATGTTACGTTTACAGTGTACTATACTATGGAGTGGAATCATGGACGTTAAACATAGAGGCAATGAGACGACTTAACACCTTTGAAATGTTGACTTATAGAAGAATTATGAGTGTTTCCTGGGTAGATAGAGTTACGAACAACGAAGTACTGAGAAGAATAGGTAAAGAGAAGGAAGTTGAACTTACAATTAAAGAAAGAAAGCTACAGTATCTCGGACATGTGATGTAGGGCGGGAAGTATGGCATCCTGCGACTAATAATGCTATGGCAGAGGAAGCATCGGAAGAAAATGAATTTCATGGCTGAAGAACCTGAGAGAATGGTTTGGGTGCAGCTCAAAACAACTATTTAGAGCTACTGCCTCAAAAATTAAAATAGCCATGATGATTGCCAACCTCTGTAGCAGAGATGGCACCTGAAGAAGAAGAAGCATGCGCAAAGTTCTATTACAAAAAAATTGTTTCATTTTCATAAATAAGTTAGCAATTAAATTCTGGTTCAATTCAAATTGTTAAAATTATTTAAAAGAAATGACAAATAGCCTTATAATGATTTGATCCATTTGAACTTAGATACAATAAGTGTACACATTTTCAGAATTAACAATTTATTTACTTGTTTTAGGTTGATGATGACGGTTGGCCACTTTTTGAAGAGGAATGCTGTTACCATCCACTGAAGAAGCGTACAATTCGTGGTGAGCAGACTTACCTTTGCTGTAGGAGTTCTGACGAAACAGGCTGTGCAACTTCTGATACTCATGTTTGTGATGGGTTCGATTCGGGTCGTTTAGAGGGATTCCAAACTACTATGGATTCTGATAACAAAGATGATCCTCGTAGTCATGCTGTGTATGCTCTTGATTGTGAAATGTGTTATACTACCAAAGGTTTAGAACTAACTAGAGTGACAATAGTTGATATTGATTGTAAGACAGTGTACGAATCCCTAGTGAAACCTTTAAATCCAATTATAGACTATAATACTCGATTTTCTGGTATTACAAAAGAGCAGATGGATAAAACAAGTACTAGTATCCTCCAGGTACAGGCCAATATACTGCATCTTTGTAACTCTATGACAATATTGGTAGGGCATAGTTTAGAATCTGATATGAAAGCTCTTAAAATTGTGCATGGAATGATAGTTGATACGTCAGTATTGTTCCCACATAAAATGGGCCTACCACATAAGAGAGCCTTGAAAGTTTTAGCTAGTGAGCATCTAAGGAAGATAATACAGAATGACGTAAGTGGTCATGACAGTGCTGAAGATGCTATTACATGCATGGAATTACTGAAGTGGAAGATAAAAGAAGAATCAAAGTTAAAACATTGACTATTAGTTTTTTATATATTTTTCTGTTAATAAAATAGGCAAATAATTTATTTATACTCCAACAATTTTAAGGTTAACTATGTTTTTTACAAGATTCATTAGCTATTCTATTTATATATAATTGTATATATAAATTATTGTTTATACTTTAGTATAGTTTTGAGAAACCCCTAAACGAAACACTAAATTAGAACATAATAAACATTTTGTATTAAAGATTTTTTTAATATTTCCCTTCATAATATGGACATATTTAATAATATTGGCTGGTGCTTATTTTAAATTTTCTAATGTGATAGTTATGATTTTCGTTTTTGTTAGCTCCCTCATCATCATGGTGCTACAGCCTTAAAGGGTCGACCTTCTCAAGGTTTCTGCTCTGTCCCTTGCTTGGATTTTATACTTGGCAACACTGATCTTCTCAGCACCCTGAGCTTTGGTCTACCCCATCAGCTACATGTTCTGCTCACTGTAGTTCTGCAGTTCAAAGTTATATCTATGCCTCCATGTTCCGTTCTCACAGACTGTTCTGAATATCTTGCTTTCACAGGTTTCACATCCATACAACACTTTTAAAGATGCTATTATATAGCTGTTTTCTTCTCTTGATATGGTTTTTGACCAAAGTAGTGAAGGTAAAGCTCCTATTACTTTCTTTCCTTTCATAATTTTTTCCTCTATTTCGAATTCTGTCCTTCCACTTTGTTGGATTCTCATTCCAAGGTATACATAATCAGAGCTTGGTTTGACAACCCTATCATCTTCCAGTTGTAACTCATTTTTCTCTCCCCCTGTACACATATATTTGGTTCTCTCTATATCTATGTGGGTCTAGTTTTTTGTATTCTCGGAACAGCTGGTTTGTCACAAATATTAGATCATCTTTATCCTGGCTAATCACCACCTGATTGCAAAATATCGTGTTGAGCCCTTGTTTAGCTATATCCGCATGCCAGAACATTATTTGCGCCATTTATTCAAGACGTTATTTATAATTATTTTAAACGGTGTTGGTGATAGTCATAGTCCCTTATTCACCATGAAGCTATCGGATAATCTAATTTAATAAAAACTCAACCTCAAGCCACTTTTTCATGCAGTATTCCATATAACAAATCTTTTTTCTTATACCAGTAACTATTTCTGAAATTCTTAATATCATATCAAAGCTAAAAAATAAAAAAATGCAGGTTATGATGGGATCTCAGCAAATCTGTTGAAACATTGTGCAGAAGAGATTGCAGAACCATTGTGCCACATTATTAATAACTCTTTTAAGTATGGTATTTTCCCTAACCAACTAAAGTTAGCCCTAGTGAAACCTTTACATAAAAAGGGAGATAAAACCAAATTGGAAAATTATAGACCCATCAGTTTACTACCGACATTTTCAAAAATTTTCGAAATAGCAATGTGCACAAGACTTATATAACGTTTTTCAATAATGACCACCTAATTGCTGAGTCACAACATGGGTATCTCAAGGGAAGGTGTGTTGAAACAGCTACATACGAATTCGTGGATAAGATTTTGAATGGATGGGAGAACGGGGAGATTTCCTTGGGAATGTTCATGGACTTATCAAAAGCGTTTGACAGCATAAATCATCATATTTTGATCGACAAACTAGAAAGATATGGAATTCGTGGCCCTGCTCGGGACTGGATAAGAGATTACCTCACCGACAGACGACAAAAAGTTATTATAACTCGAGAAGGACAACAGTTTTCTTCAGAAGAAGGGAATTTACAACTTGGTATTGCTCAGGGCAGTGTCATGGGACCACTTCTTTTTGTTTTCTACATTAACAATCTTGTTAGCGGAATACTGAGCAGTGAGTCTCACCTTGTAAATTTTGCAGATGATGCAATCTTATTAACATTAGCATCAACGTTTGAGGATCTTCTGAGTATTTCTTCAGATCACTTAAAAACAGCTCAGAATTGGTTCTTAAAAAATAAATTGGTTCTTAAAAAATAAATTGGTTTTAAATACCGAGAAGACTAACTGTGTTTGTTTTCACACAAAGCAAAATAATGAGATAATTTCAGAGGAGATTGAGTTGGATGATCAAACTGTTGTATTATCAACAAATACAAAATTCTTGGGTATTTACATAGATCAACATCTGAATTGGTCAGAGCATCTGGGTGTTGTTCGCAAAAGAATCAACGTTTTCAATCATGTGAGTAATGTTTAAGTATTTGAATTTACAACACCTTAAGACAGTTTATTTTGCAAACATCTACTCAGTGCTCAGATATGGTATTATTTTCTGGGGCAGAGGAACTGATGTTGATAGAGTATTCATTGCTCAGAAGAGAAGAACAATGCTCAAGATAAAAGGTCGAAGGACCTGTAGAGGAAAATTTAAGGAGTTAGGATTATTAACGGTGGCAGGGCTTTATATATATAGGGGAGAGTTGGATAAAACGGGATAGTCGGATAAAACGGGATACCTAGCCTAGAGACCCAACTAGTGCTGCTATCAATCGGACAAATACGAAAACTTGTTCTCAGTCGTCATTTTAACATTCTCAGTTCGTTTTACTTCGATGCCATTATTTGATGAAAAGTTGTTGTGTTTAGAATTGTTTGACTCTATTTTTTTGGTACTTTGTACTTTTAAGTGCGTTGTTTTCTACATTTTATTGCCTACATATCTAAACATATAATTCCGGTGACTATTAGATTTAATTAAGCACTCATTAACGAATATTATCATGTGTAGTCTACCTAATTTTACTTTCACGTTTAGGCAGGAGCCATTTTTGTTTTGAGTTGGACAAAACGGGACACTTATAAGTTGGATAAAATGGGATACAGTTTTTTATGTCCCGTTTTATCCACCTATTTATTTGTTGGCCTATTAATTTTTTAAATAGCGATAAAGCTTGTTCTCATACTTCAAAAAAGAACAACATATTTTTGTGTGACTTTAAAGGTCTTATTTCCCATTTTGCAATAAGACATAAAAAAGGCCTATTATTAAGTTTCTGACTACTGAAGATATTGTTTTTTCAATAGTAAATTTTGCTTTGCAGTCTTATATCTGCTTAAATATACTTTTTAGATAATTTTATGCAATAAATTAAATATTGTGAACCTATCCCGTTTTATCCAACCGTGGTATGCTAAAACGGGATGTGCAGGACTTTAATAAATATTTTTTTTACTATTTTCCAGTAATAAAAATAGCTAAAAATATGTTTTTTGTGTACTTCAATAAATGTTATACCTATAAAAAATAATATGATAATTTCTTTAACATTTTTTCCGTAATAAAAATAAACAAGAATGGTATCCCGTTTTGTCCAACTCTCCCCTATGAGTGTGTACTGTTCCTGTTCATGAATGGGGATAGGTTTACACATTCTGAGCCAAAACACAGCATACCCACTAGGTATGTAGGGCTCAATTTCCCTATACATAGGCTAGTCGCAACAGAGAGAGGACCTACATATTCGTGTATAAAAATTTTTAACAAATCACCTGTTAGAATTAAATTGCAACAGAATTTTAATATATTTAGAAATGAAATAAAAAGCATTATATTGGATTTAGAACAATATTCTGTGTATGAGTTTTTAAATCACACATTTTAACTTTTAACTCGTAGTAGTTGTAATTGTAATTTTGTATGTATATTAGGCACTTATTATTCAATTGTGTCAATTTGCTATAAGTGTGTTGTTTACAATTTTTTTAATAAAAGATATTTTAAATTTGAATCTGTTGTTGTTTTTTATGTTTGATTAGGTGTTGTTATAGAATTTTTGCACTGATTTTATTAAAGCTTTATTAATAGGGGATTTTTCCAAGAATTGCCATAATTTACACAGTGGTACGATATCATATACCTTAGTTAAATCGATGAATCGTAAATGTATTTCTCTGTCTCTGGCTATACTTTTTTTTCGTTGAGTTGGTTGAGCGTGAAGATCTGATCGATGCAGAATCTCTGTGCTCGGAATCCTGCTTGTTGTTCAACAAACATGAAAGATACAATATACAATAGAGAATAAAGAAAATATAAACATAAACCTTTTTAAAAAATGACTTAAAATAACTTACCTACCTCATTGAACGACTTACTACTATCAGCAGACTGACTGATTGATCTGTTTATAAGGAACTCTTAGATGTTGTTGAGTTGTAATAATTTTGAAATTAAGCTATTATAAAATTGCAAAAGGGTGTTGGTATTACAATCCTAAATTGAATCTTTTAGTCCAGAAAGCCACTGCGCATCCGCTAGGAAAAATATTCTAATTCGGATTTTTTGCACAATCTTACTCAAAAAGGACTCCTTTTAACAAATTTGCATGTTGCCAGGACCAAAAGGTGGTCAAAAATTTTTTAAACGTTTTTTTTTTTGTTTTTTTCCTAAAATTTGTTTTTTTTGCATGGATAAAAGTTTTTTTAGGTTTTTTGGATCATTCCAAACAGAAAAGGTCTTTAGTGACTTTTCTCTAAAAATGATAGTTTTTGACATATAAGCGATTAAAAATTGAAAAATTGCGAAATCGGACATTTTTAACCCTGGAAAACTATGTCAAAAACTGAAAATTTTAATGTTGCCAAGGTAGGTAAATATTCTTTAAACATCGATTGATGAAATCCTGAAGAGTTTTTTGCAATGCAATATTGAAAACACCTTTGTTTTTTAATTGCTAATCAAGCGTGCGCGACACTATTTTCCACCGACAGTATGGTGCAAATGAAAGGAATAAATTCGTTATTGCGTAAACCGGCGACTCTAAGGAAAAATCCCGAAACAGGTCGATTTTTATTTTTAAGTTATGATATTGTGGCATATATGGTATACTAGTGACGTCATCCGTCTGGGCGTGATGACGTAATCGATGATTTTTTTAAATAAGAATAGGGGTCGTGTGATAGCTCATTTGAAAGGTTCTTCAATTCTCTATTCAGTAATGTAAACATTTACATAATTATTTATACAGGGTGTCCTTCTACTTCTTTTTCTGTCAAATAATTTAATTTAATAAAAATTTTTTGGACACCCTGTATAAATAATTATGTAAATGTTTATATTACTGAATAGAGAATTGAAGAACCTTTCAAATGAGCTAGCACACGACCCATATTCTCGTTTAAAAAAATCATCAATTACGTCATCACGTCCAGATGGATGACGTCACTAGTATACCATATATGCCACAATATCATAACTTAAAAATAAAAATCGACCTGTTTCGGGATTTTCCCTTAAATTCGCCGGTTTACGAAATAACGAATTTATTCCTTTCATTTGCACCATACTGTCGGTGGAAAATAGTGTCGCGCACGCTCGATTAGCAATTAAAAAATAAAGGAGTTTTGAATATTGTATTGAAAAAAACTCTTCGGGATTTCATCAATCGATGTTTAAAGAATATCTACCTACCTTGGCAACATTCAAATTTTCAGTTTTTCACATAGTTTTCGAGGGTTAAAAATGGCCGATTTCGCAATTTTTCAATTTTTAATCGCTTATATGTCAAGAACTATCATTTTTAGAGCAAAGTTACTAAAGACCTTTTCTATTTGGAATGATCCAAAAAACCTAAAAAAACTTTTTTCCATGCAAAAAAAATAATTTTAGGAAAAAAACAAAAAAAAAACGTTTAAAAAATTTTTGACCACCTTTTGGTCCTGGCAACATGCAAATTTGTTAAAAGGAGTCCTTTTTGAGTAAGATTGTGCAAAAAATCCGAATTAAAATATTTTTGCTAGCGGATGCGCAGTGGCTTTCTGGACTATTTCTAGTGTTAAGGACTTACGAGAACACACTGCAGACAAATTAACGTTTTCAGTAATGTCGGATTTCATAGTTTCTTTAGTAGATTTACGTCACTAAACAACCGAATCAGGTTCATATAATTTTGTAAGACCTAAATCTTTTACTTACCTTATCTTTTATTTACTAATATATTGTTCGCTATTTTTTAATTTAAAATTATTCAATGAATACAGTTTAAAAAATCTTAATAAAACATGTGCACTTACCCAATTTTGCCCATAATGTCCTCAGCTTCTTTAGCCATATTAAGCGAAAACTGAGTATGATTATACAAACTATCTAATTTCTTGTAGAACTTTTTCAAATTATCTTCAACTTCTTTTACTTCGTTTTTGAGATTTTCCACAGGAAGTTTGAAATCAGTCACATTTTTCAAAATATCCTCAACTTTTTGTAGTGAGGCCTTAGCATTGGCGTCTTTTTGAGTCAGATTGTACTCTTTCATGAGGTCATAGATAGCCTGGCCTTCATTAAGAGCCTTTTCAACTTCGTTACCTTTAAAAAACATAAACCAAAATAAAATTTAAATAGAATTAATTCATTATTTTCCAATCGAGATATCAGAAGAGTAACTGCTCTTCAGATCACTCTGGTAGGGATGAGAGGTGGCTGGGAACAAAATATAAAGATCAAGTGTAGGAGAAACTAAGATTATAGTCCAGAGAAATAAGATTATTCTCGTGACACATCCCCCTCCAGGCCGAAACCAAATTTTTTGAGTAGTATGGACATCTATATTAATAACCTATATGTTTCTTGCAGCCGATTTTGATGTATACATAGTTTAAAAAAAGAAGATCAAAAAACGGCAAATTTTCGCCTTTTTCGTCAATTACTAAAATGTGAAGCATTCTAAACAAATTTGAGAATAAGGAACTCATAAATCATATAAAAAACTTCAATATGGCGTTCGCTGAATATGTTTGTCCTTATTTGTTGCTTAGAAAATTGCAAAATAAGTAATAAATTTTGAGATTTTATAAATGTTCATAACTTATGTAAAAATTAAGTTTAGAACCTTCTTATTACACGGAATGCTGAGACTTCTTGCGCTTAAATTATATTTTAATTTTCAAAGCAATTGGTCAAATAGTTTAAAAGTTATTTAATTTGTTTATCCCAAATTCATTTTTTTGCAACACTATAAGTCAGAAAATTATGAGGTTACAGTAATACTTCGGACAGTTTATGAAAGAAGAACATTTATACTATTAATTTAATTAAAAAAATGACAAAAGTAATTGCATTTTTGCAAAGAGTTCAAACTTCAAAATTAAATAATTTAGGTGCTTTTATGTAGATATGCCAAAATTGAAATAAAATACATATTATACAAATATTAGGTATTTAATATTCTTAGTTTTTATACTTGTACTTTTATTTATTTAAAATTACAATTACCAGTTACATTTGAACAGTTTTGAAAGGTAAATCCTGGTAAGTTTTGATTTGACACATTTTATTTGACAAACATATTTGTGTTTGTATTGTGCATGTTACAATGGAAACCGCGATTCTATAGTATTTTTACTACAAAAACGTTATTACGTAGGTCAAAATTTTTGACGTAAGAGAACTGTCAAAACATTAGAATGTGACTTTTCATTATTGCCGTGTTTATAATAAACATAGCAATAATGAAAAGTCACATTCTAATGTTTTGACAGTTCTCTTACGTCAAAAATTTTGACCTACGTAAATTTAGAAAGACTGAATTTTTATACACATTTAGAAAGAAAAACAATTGTCCTAGGACAATTAGGGACGAAGTTAGCCCCTTTTTAACTCACAAGTTCTTGCAAAATAATTTTGCAATATTTAAAATTATTTTTTGTCATTTTTTTTAAATTAATTTTTTTTTTTGCTTAGACTATAGTCATTCAGCCAGTCTCAATCAAAAGTAAATGTATTAAAGATATTGCCAATTAGTGAAACATGGTTATTATAATAATATTACAATATTTTACTTCTTATTTTACCTACTCATTACAGCTAATGTACATACTATGTTAATAAATATTATAAATTTACTATACTTAATGTTTATCAAGAACACATAGTTAAATTAAATTAATAGTGTAAATCTTTTTCTTTCATAAACTATGCTTTTTCTCATGAGAATCTTTCAGTACGTCACAGTTTTTCGATTTCTTTCTAACGCATTAAACTGTATGTTGCAGAAAAAAACGCACGTCGGTGATTACATTTCGCCGGTGACATTTATAACATTTATTCTAGTTGTCAATAGATGGCGCTATAATCGAAAAAAAATTATTTACTAATTATATAATATATCTACGAATATAATCTGTACAATTTATAAGACTATACAAATCAAAGAAAATACCATTTTATAAATGCAATAAACACAATTGATTTGCTTTTATGCCAAATTGCAAATAAAATGTGACAACTGTCAGATTTAACTAAAATGTCATGTTATAGTATTTTTACTACAAAAGCGATATTACGTAGGTCAAAATTTTTGACGTAAGAAAACTGTCAAAACATTAGAATGTGACTTTTCATTATTGCCATGTTTATTATAAACGTCACATTCTAATGTTTTGACAGTTCTCTTACGTCAAAAATTTTGACCTACGTAATATCGCTTTTGTAGTAAAAATACTATAGAATAAATGTCATAAATGTGTATTATCACGGACTTACCTTTTTTTCTATCATTTGTGACGCACTGAAAAATGCTCATGAAAAGAGGCATATCCAAAGTATTACTGTAACTTCATTTTCTGACTTATAGTGTTGCAAAAAAAATTATTTGGGATAAACAAATTAAATAATTTTAAACTATTTGACCAATTGCTTTGAAATTTAAAATATAATTTAAGCACAAGAATTCTCAGCATTCCGTGTAATTAAGAAGGTTCTAACTTAATTGTTACATGCGTTATGAACATTTATAAAATCTCAAAATTTATGACTTACTTTGCAATTTTCTAAGCAACAGATAAGGATAGACATATTCAGCGAACGCTATATTGAAGCTTTTTATATGATTAAGGCTACGGCTCCACGGGCGGGAAATTGACGCTAGCAGTAGCATTAAAATGAACTTAAGGTTCCGCGGAACGGAATGGGAATAGCCGAACTGAACCGACTACGCACAAGTCCTGTAGTCGGTACAGTTCGGCTATCCCTATTCCGTTCCGCGGAACCTTAAATTCATTTTACTGCTACTGCTAGCGTCAATTTCCCGCCCGTGGAGCCGTAGCCTTATGGGTTTCTTTCTCTCAAATTTGTTTAAAATGCTTAACTTTTTGGTAATAGACGAAAAAACGAAAATTTACCGTTTTTTTATCTTCATTTGTTTATAACTATGTACATCATCAAAATCGGTTGCAGGAGACATATAGGTTATTAATATAGATGTCCATACTACTCAAAAAATTTGGTTTCGGCCTGGAGGGGGTTGTGTCACCAACAGGATATTTTTTTTCCTTATTTTTCTGAACTATTAGGAGTGCGAATCTGGAAAACCAAGACAAATAATAGTCAGGAATGGAAACTGACCTTGGAACAAGCAAATGTGTTTTAGAGGCAAGGATGATGTCATCTGCACTTACCTGCTTGCTCGTGCAATTCAGTAAATATCTTATCAATACCCTCAGCTGTTCTAATAGCATCTTCTTCTACTTGTGTTATCTCGTCTACCAATTCTTCTAATGTATCTTTCAGTTTTTCAGATTGATTTTTAAATTTCTCGCTATTTTCCAATGAGTAGTTAGACTATAAATACGTAATTTATTAAAATGAACATCAATAAATAAATATTGTTTACTCACTTTTCTATTTAAATTTTTGGAGTCCTGTTCTAATACCTCCAGTTCCTGTATTGTACTATTCAGACTAGTTTGGCTTGGATTAATTTCATCGAATTTTGGTTTTAGTTTATCCAAATGTTCTCCCATACTTTCCAATCTTCTCCTAGTAAAGTATCCAGACTGTGTAGACTAAAAATACAATTTTACGAATACAATTACGAACTATATTTTCTGGATCTAACTTACGTCAAAATCGAATATAACAGGATCAATTATAGCTGCTAATTGATCTGTATCGTCCAAAAGGGCATGATGGCAACTGTCGCATTGATGGCAACCAAAGTTTTGTTCGAAAGCCCATCGATGAGGACATTGGTCGCATTTTTCCCCGATGACTCCTTCAAGACATTCACACTGTCCCGTGAGAGCATTGCAACCGAATCCTAGAGAATACTCCGTTTTGCAGCCACAAGCTAGAAGAGAGAAATTAAAAAATAACGTAAAAAACAAAATTTGTTGTCTTATAAGAATTCTCCCAGTGCAGAAAATTTACCTTAATAAGCCACACACTTAAGATATAGACCAGTAAGGATCTGTTTTTAGGTGGATGTAAGAGGTGGCATTCAGATTTTTGCGGATAAGGTGATAACTTCGTTAATAATAATTGATTTATGCTCCTTCTCAAATATGCCCGGAACATTAATAAAAAAAATAAAATATTTAAAAATTTCAAAAAATTTCGTTTTTTTTTCTACTTTTTTTGCTTATAACTTAAAAACTATTCATTTTAGAACAAAGTCCTATAGGAATAAAACAAAGATAATTAAATTTTCAATCAGATGCGATTGGTTAAAAATGTCTTAATTTATCACCCTTGCTTAAAAATAGCAATAAATATAAAATAAGGGGGCAAAACAAGCCTGTCTTTATTCAATGATTTTCCATCACTTAGGTTACACTTGGAACCTTCCTAATTCGCTTAGAAAATTTTTGTAATGTGCTAAAACCGTACACCAAATTTCATTAAAATTGACTTACTAGATTTTGCATAATAATTTTGCAATCTAAACTTTTTTTAAAAAATTAAAATTTTTTAAAATCTTGCACAACAAAAACTAGAAAATACAAAGATTTGTCAATTTTTTAACATATAAAGAAGTAATCCACCTATCTAATGCACTTTACAGAATTGAAATCGGATTATTTAAGCAGCCTCAGCAGTGTTTTAAAGTTATAAACAATTTTTTGTCTTTTAAACAAATTAGTGCTGTGGCCAGGAGGGGTAGCTACGGGCTCCTTTATTTAGATAGACTTACCCAAGTTTTTTTATGTATTTTGACCCGTAGAACACGAATTTTTTGGGTAACAGTTGATCCGGATGTCGATAAGATTGTTATAAACAAAGAACTTGAGGAATTACATAAAATCGATTTTTCGCAAAATAAAACATTTTTTGTATTTCTTGGGTAATTCTAAGCAAAAAAATGTTCTTACAAGTTTTTTCGTAGGATGCATAGTTTCCGAGATAAACGCGGTGGAACTTCCAAAAAATCGAGAAATTGCAATTTTTGAACGCGAATAATGTTTGATTAAAAAATAAAATAGCAATTCTGCTGACAGCATTTGAAAGTTTAAGTCAAATTATACCGGTTTTAATTATTTGCATTGCTAAAAATTAATTTTTTTATTATTAAACAAAGCTATTTGTTTATAAGCCAAAAAATTGTTTATAAATTTAAAACATTGCTGGGGCCCCTTAAATAATCCGATTTTAATTCTTTAAAGTGTATTAGATAGGTAGAGCACCTCTTTATATGTAAAAAAATTAGCCAACTTCTAAATGGTCTACTTTTTGTTCAGAAAGATTTTAAAAAATTTGAACTTTTTTAAAAACATTTAGATTGCAAATTTATTATGCAAAATTTATTAGGTCGATTTTAATGAAATTTGGTACACGATTTAAGTATGTTACAAACAATTTCCTAAGCGAACTACTAAGGTTCTAAGTGCCACCAAAGTGGTTAAAAAATATGGAATAACAACAGACTTATTTAAGACATTTTTTACTAGTCGTATATCATACAAAATTCAATTATCTTTATTTTATTTCTCTACGACTTTGTTCCAAAACAAATCGTTTTAAAGTTATAAACAAAGAAAGCAGAAAAAATCGATGTTTTTCGAAATTTTTAAATATTTTAATTTTTTTATTAATGTTCCGGACATATTTGAGAAGGAGCATAAGTCAATTATTATCACTGAAGGTGTCACCTAACTTTATCTGCAAAAATCCGAATGCCACCTCTCACATCCAAAATAGACGTTTTTTCGCAGATCCTTACTGGTCTAATATTCCTCAAAATAACACATAACATATACAAAAAAAAATAGAAGAAGATATAGATGACACCCAGTTTGGATTCAGAGGAGGACTAGAAACAAGAGAGGCTCTGTTCGCTTTTAACGTTCTCGCGCAAAGACAACTAGATATGAACCAGGATCTCTATGTCTGCTTTATAGATTATCAAAAGTCTTTGATATAGTACGACATCAGAAACTCAGAACTGTTGAAAGAAAAGAGCATGGACAGTCGAGATATACGGGTTATTGTCAACTCTACTGGAATCAAAAAGCAAAGGTTATAATCGAACATCTCGAAACAGAAATTATAGAAATCAAAAGAGGTGTTAGACAAGGTTGCCTGTTGTCCCCATTTTTATTCAATATGTACAGCGAAGCTATTTTTAAAGAATCAAAATCAGAGGAAGAACAGGGTATATCAATAAACGGAAAAATTTTAAACAACATAAGATTCGCAGACAGTCTAGAATCTAGAAGGACTACAACGCTTAGTAAATAGATTACATCAAGTCAGTATAAAATATGGACTACAAATGAACGTTAAAAACCAAGTTCATGATTATTTCTAAGCAACATACAGTAGGAAGGCTATCGAGGGAAAACAAGTAGAAAGAGTGAATAACTACAAATATCTGGGAACCTGGGTAAATGAAAACAATGACCAAGATAGATAAATCAGGACGCGCATTGAAATTGCAAGACAAGCATTTATAAAAATGAAAAAATGTTTGTTAATCCAGACCTTCCTCTGGAGCTGAGGATAAAAGCCTTAAGGTGCTACGTGTTCTCGACTTTGTTGTATCGAATGGAAAGCTGTAAAAGATCCATAGAAAGCCACTGGCTGAGAAACCTAAAAGAATGGTATGGTGGTATAATAGTATAGAACTTACATGTACACCCTTCTGTTGTGTAGTTCCAAAATCCTGCAGCGCACCGATCGCAAGTCCTTCCAGTAACTCCCGGTTTACATTTGCATTGCCCTGTAACGTCGTCGCATTGGTCACTATCCGCTGCCTCTCCACATTTACAAGGAGTACATCCTCTACCACTTTGGAAGCCAAAATGTTCGATTTCACATCGGTCACACTTCTCGCCAACGACATTGGGTTTACAGACACATCTACCAGTGGTGCTGTCACAAAGGTCGGTACCATGATCATCGCAGATACAAGCTGTAAAAAATCATGACAAAATATGAAGAAAAAGTGAGACATGTTAAGGATGTACTTACGTTGACAGTCCTTTAGGTTGACAGCATCTCCAAAGAAGCTTGGAGCACACTCACCGCATTGCTCACCGTATGTGTTATTGAGACAGCGCAGACAGGCTCCAGTAACTGTATCGCAAGATTGTGGATCGTTTGGATTTATGTTGCCTGAACACTGGCATGGCTTGCAGTAGTCACCTAAAAAAATATGAGTTTACAACAAGCAGAATTGAACTAACTTTAACTATACATGAAGTACAAAATGTTAAAACAAGTAACTTGATCTAGAACTTTCGGTTCCAAACTTGCAACCGGAAGTACTATTCTAAAGTCGCCAAAATAGTACAAGCGGTATATTATTTAATTCTTCTTCTTCCTGCAGTACCGTCTCCTATCGGAGGTTGGCTACCATCACAGCAATCTTAACTTTGTTGGCTGCAGCTCTGACCAACTGTATTGAACTGCACCCATACCACTCCCTTAAATTTCGCAACCAGGAAATCCTCCTACGTCCCACATTTCTCTTTCCCGAGATTTTTCCTTGGATTATGAGTCTTAGCAGAGAGTACTTTTCTCCTCTCATTATGTGATATTCCAGTTTTTTCGTTTGTATGTATGGTTTTTATGACTTCGCATTCCTTCCCCATCTTCAGCAAAACATCTTGATTTGTTACTCTTTCTGTCCATGGTATTTTCCACATTCTCCTGTAACACCACATCTCGAATGCCTCAATGTTTTTGATGTTTATCTTTTTCAGTGTCCAAGCTTCCATGCCGTGCAGCAGAACGGAGAAAACATAGCACCTTAACATTCTTGTTCTTAAGTTTATATCCCGGCTGCATAGGAACTTTTTTTTGACAAACGATTGTCTCGCTATCTCTATTCGCCTCTTGATTTCTCTTGTCTGGTCATTAGTATCAGTGAAGCAAACCCCTAAATATTTGTAGGACGTAACTCTTTCAACTGGCTGATTATTTATGGTTAAATTCACATTGGTGTATAGCTTCTTCGTTACAATCATGAATTTAGTCTTTTTGATGTTCAGTTTTAGACCGTACTTATTGGTATGAGTGTTTATGTTTTCCATCAAATACAGTAAATTTGCTAGGTTATCTGTTACTATTAGCGTGTCATCAGCGTATCGAATATTGTTAATTAACTCTCCGTTAATGTTCATACCAATGTTTTGTTCTAGGAGCGCTTCCTGACATATTGTTTCGCTATAGACATATATTGAACAGTAGTGGAGAAAGCACACAACCCTGACGCACACCTCGACGAATCTCAATTTCTTCGGTTAACTCATTATCAACCTTGATTTTTGCTGTCTGTCCCCAGTACAACCTGGATATGATGTTAATGTCGCGACTGTCGATGTTTTTGCTTCTTAGGATTTCGTACAGCTTTTGGTGTCTGACTTTATAGAAGGCCTTCTTAAAATCTATAAAACCTAAGTAGAGGTCTTGGTTTACATCCAAACATCTTTGCATTAACACACTCAGGCCAAACAAAGCTTCCCGTGTTCCCAGTCCACTTCTGAATCCAAACTGTGTGGCGCTTATGTCCTCTTCTTGTTTATTAAATATTCTTTTGTAGATTATTTTTAAAAATACTTATAGTGTGTGGCTCATCAATGCTATAGTTCTGTGGTCTGAATACTTCTTGTTTATTAAATATTCTTTTGTAGATTATTTTTAAAAATACTTATAGTGTGTGGCTCATCAATGCTATAGTTCTGTGGTCTGAATACTATCTTGCGTTATTCGTCTTCGGGATTGTGACAAAAGTAGAGGAGAGCCATTGCTTTGGTATGATGCCTGTTCTATAAATTGTGTTAAAGAGGTTCACCATTATTTCAAGTATGTCGTCGTCTATAAGTTTCAACAAGTCTACAGGAATTTCATCTGGTCCTGCAGCTTTACCCCCTTTAGTGTTCCTTATAGCATATTCTATCTCGATTTTTAGGATTTCAGGCCCTGTTGTGTCGTCTGTAGGTTCTGCCACTGCTATTTCTGGTCTTTCGTCTGCAAAAAGTTGTTCAATGTATTCTGTCCATCTTGTGAGTTTTTCATTTAAATCTGTAATTATTTTACCTTTTTTGTCTTTTACGATGGATGCTTGTTTCACTTTTTTACCTGTTATTTCCTTGATATTTTTATGCATGTTAAAGCTACCGTACTTTCATATTCTTCTATTTCCTTGCAGTTTTCCAGAACCCACTTCTCTTTGGCTTCTCTAATTTTTCTCTTAATCTCAAGGTTCATTTCTTTGTATTTTGTCTTGTTGGTTTTATTTCTTCGCCTTTCCTCCATGAGGTACAAAATTTCGTTTGTCATCCATTCCTTTTTCTTAATTTTGCTTGGAGCTAAGGAGCCTTCACCAGCTGTCATAAGGGCCTTTTCTATCTCCATCCATTTGTCCTCTACATTGTCTGTATTTCCTATTTATATTATTTAATACGCCTTGACAAAACGAGAAAAATATATATTTTCGGTTTTTATAAGACTTTAACAACGTTTATCTTTCTACCTACCTTGCACCTCTGGCCTTCCATAAAAACCAGGAGAACAGTGGTTGCATCGTGCTCCCAGATAGCCGTCCTTACACTGGCAACTTATCTTTTCTCCATCGGAACTCAGATCACAGGAATTCGCAAAACTGAAAGAATATTAAATTTAGAGCAAATTATAGAAAAAAAATATGTTTCCTATTATTCCTCATGTTTCATCATACTTACTTGTTACTAGTTATGGGCAGTGGACATGCGCAAATTAAACAGTCCTTTGGAGTACCAGCCAATGCGTTTCCATGATAACCAGTTTCACAAAACTCACAATGGTCTCCTTTTGTATTGTGGGTACAGTTCTAGAAAAAAAAATTATACATAATGTTCTTTTATACAGTAAAATCTTAATCTTAAATGCCAAGATCCAAACAATTAGTGCATTACAACGTAGAATGAAGTAAACACTTCTGTTGTATATAGGTATATGAATTTATTAAAAAGTTCCTTAAAATTTATCTACAAGGTAATGGAAAATTACAATGCACAAAATGTTTTCGGTCTGACCATCATCAGTGTGAACGTCCAGTGTAAAAGTATTTGAAACTAGTCACTTCAATGGGTGTAAAAACTTCTAAATTACATTACTGATATATTTAACATTAAAAAGTAGTCGACGTTAAGTCGATGTATTAAGATTTATGGAATAACATGTAGATGTACTTCATCCTTGCTCGAAATTGCACATAGTGCAATAGTGAGAAGTTGACGACCAACTCACACTTGTACGTAATTAGTTCATTCTTTTGAATTCCAAACCCATTGTATTACCAATTACAATTTAGCGTATTGATATGATAGCTTATAGGATGGGAAACAAAGAAGTAAAAATGCTGTTACGCATACGACGCAATACCGGCGCCACAGTATATAGAGGTTCCACAGTAAAACCACTCGTCTGTCGGCGCTTTGATCTCAAGAAGTAATACCGGCAGTACGCAATTGGTAATTCACCAGTGGTGGATGCGGGTTTTCCCTGTTAAAACCCGTACATTTCTATGCGACTAGCAATGCGAGAGTGGGGTAAAAGCGACTAAGAACATTCCGCGGTCGCCAAGCGCGACTACAGATTTTACTTTCAATTTTTCGGAGAGTGGTTCTACTGTCCCTCTTTATACTGTGCCGACGCAATACGGGATAGCTCAAGATGAAGATAGTCTGCAAAGATTAGTCCACAGTTTTAGCACAAGAGGAAACGAACTGAATGTGACAATTTCATCTCAGTGGTCAGCAAATAACCAAACAAATGTAAAATAGAAATTGATGGCATCAGTATTGAATAGGTAATGGAAATCAAATACCTTGGAATTACACTGTTCTTCTATGGAGGCCTGGAAAAAGAAGTGAAAAATCAAGTGCAAAAAGCAAATAGACTAATAGGATGCCTTAATAATACTATAAGGCGATACCGACATATTAACACTGAGATGAAATCAAGAATTTATAAAGCCAGTGTAAAACCAAGAATTATATTTGATTCAGAAACAAGACCCGATGCGTCCACAGCATAAAGACTACCTACTAGAAAAGGCAGAAGAGTGCTGAGAAGAATTACAGGAAATGCGCCGAGAGATCGAAAGAGGAGTGAAGACATTAGAAGAAAATATAACATACAGTGTGTAAACGAATGGACACTAAATAGAAAAAAAAGAGTGAAATGGCTACATAAGCAGAAGACAGAGGTGTGGTGAAAACAGCAAGAGATAAAGCACCAATCGGTACAAGAAGTATCGGCCGACCGTGCAAAATATGGAGTGACAACCTTCCATAAACGTATCAATCCGCCAATAAACAAGCAGAACTACTTATAAATAAGAAGAAGAAGAATTTAGAGTATTGGTAATACAACTAACACTTTGCATAGAACATATATTATGGTCAATTGTGAATAAACATTCACCAAAATGTTAGAGCGTACAATTGATATGCATTGCTGAAACTGAAGCTGTTATAAAGAAAATACTGAAATGACCTGTTGATTGGGTGACACCCATAATTAGTCCTCTGTATAAAGAAGATTCGTCTACAGAATTTAACAACTATAGACTAATTTCATTGATAACGCATGTAAGTAAAATCTTTCTCCAGACAATACACAATAGGTTAGACTAATTTACCACCTATAAAATAGATATGTGCTAAGTACATTTAATGGGAATAAACTACAATTTTTATTGACTTCAACTTCGAAAATCGTTCTCAAAATACAATTTTTATTTCGACTTTCTTTGAACTTCACAGAATATTTCTATTGGATCTTGAAATATTTTAATCTAATCCCTAAATATAAACAAAAATATTAAACATCCTTAAAAAGAAAATAACATCTTAGTGCAAATAGATGGAGAAAAAACATACTCGTTCAAAAGAGCCAAAGAAATTATTTACCTGGGAGCCAAAATAGATTAAAATGGTCATGAGGAAGGAAAGATAAAAGCAAGAATAGCTAGATGAAATAAAAAATATGGAGCATTACACACATTAATGAAATCCAAATACTTATCAAGAAAAACAAAAATAAGAATAATTTATAAGACTGTTATCAGACCTGCAGTAACATACGCATGCGAAACATGGGTGCACAAAAAGTCAGAAACAGACCTTTTAGAAAGATGGGAGAGAAAAATGCAAAGAGCAATATATGGAGGTGTGAAAATAGAAGGTCAGTGGAGAAGAAGAACCAATAAAGAATTGGAAGTAAACTATACATATAAAGAGCCAACGATCACGCGACGATCAAAGCACAACGAATACGATATTTGGGGCACATTGAGAGAATGGGAAGTAGAAGTAAATACAAAAGAGAAGGAAAGACAGACCAAGGAAAAGATGGAAGGACAGTGTGTACGAAGACCTGAAGAAAAGTAACATTGAGAGATGGAAAGAAAGTATTTAGAGTATAAAAATGTATAAAGATGTATAAAAAGACTAAAGTGTAATTAAATAAAATTTATAAGTTATTTATTATTTATGTAATCAGAAATGTAAACATTTTAGCCCTAGGCCTACAAGGACTGTTGCGCTTAATAAATAAAAAAAATAAAACATCCTTACCAAACAAACTCCAGTATTGACGTCACACTCTTCAGCATGACCATGGCACTCGCATGGCACACAGAATCCTCCATGTGGTCCAGATTGGATCCTATAAAATCCTCGGGAACATTCTTCACAAGACAGTCCTTGATAATTTGGTGGACAATGGCACAGTTCAACAGAACTTGCGAGAGGTGAATTGTCGTAGTATCCACGTTCTGGTTCGAATGCTTCGTCGAGAATCACATTGGACAACCTGACAAAGAACAATTTATTTAAGATGAAAACTCGTAGGTATATATGGAAAACTAGTTTATAAGGAAAAGATAAGTCTAAAACAGAATTCTTCTTCACGTGCCATATCAGAATTATCCGACGTTGGCGATCACCATTGCGAAGGCTTCGCGATCTTCTGCAATATGGTAAATTGAATTTCGACTTGTTTTGTCTCACTATTTTCCATCTGTACGACCGCTGTTTGATTGTAGTATAGATTTTTGATTAAATTAATATCAAGCCAATGATAATTAATTGATTGCTTACCTTGTGGAAATTGTCGATGACCAATAGGTAGCTCTAATGTAAATTCCTTGCAATTCCCTGAGGACCTCCATGATATGTTCTCGTCTGGCCGGTTCACCGGAAGATAATTCAAAATTGCTTTCTACTAGCTGTAGAGATGTTGAAAAATCTGTGTCTGGAGGAGGTTGTTCTAGATTAGAGTATAACAAGTAAATGTCTTTTCCTTGTAAAACTACGTCTGGTCCACTAACGGCAGATCCTAGAAAATAACAAAAAAAATTAATATTGTAAAACTGTTTCATTTGACGACAGATATTGAGCACACTAGTATTATTGAATCTATATTATAAGAAGTACAATGGGAATCACAGCAAAAATAAAAGAAACAAAGAAACTATGCAAAAGTGTATTTAGTAGAAGGACAGATCAAGTAAAAAGGTCATTAAAATTCAATCAATTTATAAGTAACTTAGGCACTCCTTTTTATATTCTATTTCGCTGTTTCTATGTTTCACAAAAACCGATATCATCGTTTCCCAAAAGTCTTCTTCTTCGATTTTTATCCCATTATGAGTTCGCCTCTTTCGTCCTCCACAGCGCTATATTCTCCCAGTCACCTTCTCTGATGATTCTATCATAGCATAGCATATCATATTCCTATGTACGTTTTTCATCTCATACCAGGTCTTTCTCTCCGTCTTCTTTCCGGAGGGTCTCAGTCCAATACTCTTTTCGGTCGCCTCTGCCCTGGACTTCTTTGTATATGCTCATACCACTGTAGGGCTATGTTATCCAACTTTTTTGTAATCGTGTAATCATCCACTTTAATTTTGTTCTATATTTCGTCTGTTCTTATTCTCTCTGGTAATTTGTAGACATCTTCCAAGTCCAATTCAACTGTTCTTATTTTATTTCATATTGTTGTTGACATTGGCCATACTGCCGATCCATACAGGGTAATATTCAGCACTATGCTCTGAAATATCTGAAATATCCCTTTTTTTGTTTTCTTTTGTTAGAGTGTTGTTCCATATACTCCATGGAATTCTTTCGTGACTTGTTTTCCGCCGCTATTTTTATTTCTTATCTTTTATACAAGAACAATCTCGGCTTATTATACACTCTAAATCAGAGGTTCTCAATCTGTGGTACATGTACCACTGGTGGTACATATCATTATTGGCGGTGGTACACAAAACACAGAAAAAATTAAAATAGTAGTAATTAGTAAGTATTGATAATACAATTTAAAAATATAGGTGGTACCAAAAATAATAAAAATAACTGTAGGTGGTACATCACTCAAAAAGGTTGAGAACCGCTGCTCTAAATATTTAAAAGTCTTACAACTCTTAAATCAATAGTCTCTTCTAAATTTAAGTTCAAATCTGCAATCTCAGATCCAATACATAAGTATTCGGTCTTACCATAGGCGTAACCAGGGGGCGTTTTGGGGGTTATAACAGCTCTATACGCTTAACACTATTACTATTCCATACCCCCCAGATACCATCAAGTAGTTGTAACCCCCCTTAGGATCAACCTGGTTACACCTCTGGGTCTTACACATATTTATCTTGAGTCCCCGTAGCTCTTACATTAATTGCCTTATAATACATCTAAAGTCCTCCCTGTCTTGTGCAAAAATGACTTGGTCATTGGCAAAAAGAAGTAAATGTCTCTTGTACTGATATGCAGATTGTTGCACATTTTCTACACAATCCTTTTAAAGTTTTAAAGCCTCTCAAAAGTAATGACACTAAAACATTTGGATATATTGTTCTTCTTGTTACAATATGATCACTTTAGTGTATTAAGTAATGTTTATTACTTAGTATACTAAAGTGAGCGTTATAAGTAGAAAAAAACAAGAGATGCACATATCTTACACAAAGATTAATGATTAAATTATAATTGAAAAAAGAAAAGAACAAAAAAAAGAACAAAAAAAAAAGAAAAAAAAAAGCAAAAAAAAGAGAAAAAAAAGCAAAAAAAAGAGAAAAAAAGCAAAAAAGAGAAAAAAACTAAAAAGATGTAAACCTCCGAGATGTTGAATCGGGTTGATGTCTTAGCGTAGTAAAAAAAAACAATAAAAAAAATAATAAAAAAATAATAAAAAAAAACAAATTAAAAATATAATAAAAAAAAATCCAAAAAAGATAAATATTTACAAAAAAATATTTACAACTTAAACAGTGTATTATTTAGATAATAATTGTAATATGTTAGTTTGTTATGTATTTAGAGTTAGAAATACAGAAAAATTCCTCTGAAAAAAAAGTGTTTGTTTTTAAAATAGCAAAATGTCTGGCTAATTGGCTCGGGCAAGGCCATCAAATTCACACACACAAAGATTAATGAGAACTACATAAGTATTAAGCACTACACTACCAACAAGCCTGGCTCTATATTAGACTTACCTTCTTGGCCAATGTTATAGAAGACGGAGTAATTTAAATGTCCACCATAGGAGACTAACTTTTTGCCCAAATAATCATCAGGTGCCGAGAAATACGCAGTTGAGACATTGACATACGAAAAGTCTATACCAAGAACATTGCTATCATCATCCATGTTCTGCAGCTGAATGTGCAAGGAAGTAACATTCAATTTATCATCTAAATCTAGTTTTACTACCTCCCAGTCTTTCATTATATTCAGAGAAACTTTAATCAATCTTGAGCTTTGACATCTAAAATATAAACAAAGTTAGAATGAAGCTAGATTAACAGAATGATTTAAGTAACCTTGTGGTTTTTCCAAAGCAAAAGCATTCTGTGCATCCATCCTCGTTATTTGGTTGTATATTGAAAGATCCTTCTCTGCAGAATTCGCAATGAGGTCCAACGACGTTCTTCTTACAGAAGCATTCAGCTGTACTGTTATCACAGATTTCCGCTATCGTTCCACCGATGTTACATTCACAGGATTCGCAGTAAGGAAACTGGTAGTTTCCTGCTCTGCATCTGTCACAAGTTCTTCCGACTATGTTTTCTTTGCAGCTGGAAAATAGTATGTGTTAAAAGCTTTAATAAACATTTGTTCTTGTACACTGTTCAAAAATTATAGAAATTACTCGTATATATAACATTGATCTTTAGAAATACATAGTGTTAAAATAACTAAAATAAAGACTAAATAATGAGATATAAATGGCTACAATAAGTGAGTTAGAAGTAACGGATCTGCACCGAGAATTGGAAGATCGAGATCTTATTTTGGGAAAAAGACTGATTTAGTCCAACATCTGAAGAACGCCCTGAAAGAAGAGGGTTTTGATCCAGAAACTTATGTGTTTGAGGTCAAGCATGCTACTGTGATTTCGTAAATTTCGAAAGTTTCTTCCGATGTGGCTAAAGTTTCTGGTGATGTCCAAAATTTCGACGGACTTTGGAGATAGAGATGAAAATACTTCGACGAATATCAGGGAAAAGTCTGTTGGGTAGGCAGAGAAGCGACAACATAAGAAGAGCATGCAACGTAGAAGATATAAATGGATGGGTGACAAAACGGGAACAGGAGTGGAACGAACACATTAGTAGAATGGCAGAGGATAGGATAGTGCGAATAGCACGAGATAAGTCACCAAATGGACGAAGAAGTATTGGCAGACCAAGGAAAAGATGGTCCGATAATTTAAACAATTTAGGAGACTAATACTGAAGAAGAAACATGCTTTAAATCCTACATACAAGAAGTAAGAAGAACAAGTAGACTTACCGACACGCGCCACTTAATAGATCGCATTGGTAGTCATTTCTCTCGACTCCCAAATAGTCACATTTGCATTCCTCACATCCAATAAGCCGATCGAATCCATACGTCAATGGCTTACATTGGTCACAATTTTCTCCCACTACATTTTCAGGACAAATACATTCTCCGGTATTGGGTTCACAATACGCAGTTGCTGGACATCTACAGGGTTTACAGTCAGGGAATCCATAGTAGCCAGTTTTGCAAGCTTCACATTTACGTCCAATGATGTTTTCTCTGCATTGGCATTGACCACCGAATTTCTCACACTCGAAACTCTTAGAACCTACGTAATCGCACTGGCAGGGGAGAGCACCGGTATTGTGACCAGCGGTGATGGAAAATACGGAGTCTCGGCAAAATCCTGTAACATAAATGGTTTCATGACATCTCGTAACGTGACAGTTCGTAAGCCAACAAATGGTAATGCCGTCAATTCGTAACGGCCACACTTCGTAACGGCAATAGCTCGTAAAAGTGAAGCCGTTACGAATTGCCGGCGTTACGAATTGTCCGTTACCGTTTGTGGCGTTACGAGATAACTTGTAACGAAATATTTTCTTAAGTTTACATGTAATATAAAAAGTTTCACAAAATAGATACTGCTTTCTGAAACTATATTTAATAATATACTATACAGTAGGAAAAATGAAAGAATACCCATGAACGAACATATAAAACACGCTGTATTTTCCTGTTACTGTGTCACACAAAAAATTGGCCAGCTCAAGTACATGTAATAATTATTGTTACATGTATGTACTTAAACTGGACAATTTTCTTTGTGGCACGGTGACAGGAAAATACAGAGTCTTTTATATGTTCATTCATGAGTATTCTTTCATTTTTCCGACTATAGGTATAGGTAATACCTTACCTTCCATAGTTGTATCAATGTTAAAATGATTACTGCCGCACTTTGATATAAATTCCCCAGCTCTATCAAAGTTTTCGGATTTTTCAAGATATTGTTCGGTGTACAAATCTGCAGGAACCACCAGCAAATAGTCCAGATATACGTCTTTGTTATTCTGGAGCTAAAAATGCGATTCATGAAGACGTTTTGATGAAAAGCTACATATGTATATTTATTTGGAAAATAATTAAAATTTTCAATAATAAAGAATATAAAGATTGGAATCATATTTACTTTAAGGGTCATCATGAAATTTTCTGTTAGACTGAACGCCCGGTTTCCATCAGCTTGTATAATCACAGCTCTGCATCCAGATTGAGAGGGACAGTGATCTATACGTACTTTGGTTTCATAGAAGGCACCATTTTGAATAATGACGCCCAAGTCGAAGGCTAAAATAAAAAAAATACATTTTACGCTCTGCTTACAATATATCTATATTGTAACAATCCCTTACATTAGACTTCCAATCGTTAATTTTTTGTCATTAATACTTGAAGATACACACTTTTAATCTTGTATTATCTCTTAAATGTGAAAATAAAGACAAAATACTTGACATATGCTTTTCAAGCAGAGAAATACTTTATTCTGATTAATCTTACTAAACTATGTAGCATTTTTTTCACTCTGTATATCATAAAACTTCCTAAAAGGTTTTTCAATAAACATTTCGAAGTGTATCTTAAGATCTTCGAAGAAAAGTACTTTAAGAATTAATTCTCAAAATCTTTGAAGAGGATAAACAAAATCCAATTGTTTATTTACATTGACAAATAATGCTAAGGGTCCAAATAGCCTACTGGAAAAATTATACCGGCAAAAGCAAGATTTAAGCGTCGTTTTAGAAGAGTTTGAGATCGTCTATTCATTCTTATTTTGGCGGTGAGCCAGTTTAAATTGCGTTGGGGACTTAGCTCCTGACAGAGACATTATGAATCGAGAGCGAAGAAATAAATTTTGTTGTTAGGTTCTTACAGTGCAAGCGAATATAAGTAATAAAAGCAGATAATTACCTGGCGAATGAGGTTGATAATAATGTACCATGAAAGTATAATATCCGGGTACAGGAACTTTTCCCTTAATATCCAGAGAAGTATCGGACGGATTCAACCAAATAAAACTGTTGTTATAAAACTCTTTTACTGGTGGCTTGTTTTTGCCAATTTCTCCCATGACTTCCTGATCGAATGGAATTTTCTTCGTTTCTGGAGGGTTATGGAAGCTAAAAGGTATACATTCTTCATCTCCTCTGCGAATACACACCGGTTGTGGGGTGATGAAATCAAGAGACCAGTCTTCGAAAGGTATAGCAGTCACCGAATGGATTCCAACGTTGGCACTAGGACTCTAAAATTATAGATAGAAGATAAAAATGGATTCATTAATCTTTCAGAGTAAATTTATAATACTAGAATAATAATACTATAATATAATAATATATAAGGTTTTTGGACTCATAAATGCAGCATAGAGCTTCAGTGAAAACGCGCCATAAAGTTAGGGTTACCATAATTTATTAAGGCCAAATCCGGACATGGGTAGTCCAAGGAAAAAAACATATCCTTGCCCTTGCCTTTTGACACCCCCAAAGTTAGTATTAGTATTATCAGCACAAAGGCAAACTACTTTTGAATCAATAGAGTACTTTTTATTACATTTTAAAACATGTTCTAATAAAAGATCAGATGTTTCACCTGGAAGTTCATCAAAAGATAAAAGTTTCACGTTGACACCTTCAGTTTGCTTAAAATAACGAATACATACCGGAGTCAGTTTGATTTCGTTTCTGTTTGAACTATCAATTGTAACCGTAATAAAATTTGCATCTTTGAGATCTTCGAGTAATTTGTTAAATATGCTTTTTAAATATTTTTTTAGTAAAGAAAAAAATCCGGACATTTCTCATATCCGGACGCCAATCCGGACGACATGTTTTTGAAATACGGACTGTCCAGACGAAATCCGGGCGTATGGTAACCCTACATAAAGTTCTATTTTGCTCTAAAGTCTTCACTTCATTCCAAGACTTTCCTTGACCTCTTATGTCGTCCATGATTGATCTTTGTACTGGGCGCACCTTTATTTTTTTTCCTTGAGGATTCCACTATAGGGCAGTCTTTGCAAGACTGAAGATATTTTTTCGAAGTGTGTGGCTGATCCAACCCCACTTTCAGGACGTTATTTATTTTCTACCATCTTTTGTTTGGTCAGGTGTAGCAGATCTTCGTTTCTGATGATTTTAGGTCAAAAAATATGTACAATAGTTTTTCGTAGGCATTTGTTAACAAATACCTGCAGTTTGTCTGTAAGAGTTTTTGTCATTTTCCAGGTTTCACATCCGTAGAGTAGAACAGACATGATATTTGACTGGAATAGTCGGATCTATGTCTTTGTAGTATACTGGCTAGATCTTCAAACAGTGGCCATTGGCTTCAATGAGAAGTGTTTCCAGTTGGTCAGCCACATCTTGGAACTTTTGTCCTAAGAGGCAGACATCATCGGTGTATGCTAGATCTCTTAGGCGTGTGATTAACGTCCAATGTATGCCTCTTGTGTCGTAGTCTAGTCTATAGCTAGGTTAAAAAGAAACGGAGGAAGCACACATCCCTGTCTGACTCCAATAATTATATTAAATTCGTGCTAAATTAATATAGGCATGCACTACTTACCGTAATATTGACTACAATGGAATTTCCGCTGACACTGTACACAGCAACTCCTTGACTACTATTGGTTACTACTTGTCTACATAAGGTAGTATAAGGGCAAGCATATAGTATAACTTGTCCACTTTCTATTCCCTCTTTGGAGTGTTTGGTTACTCGAACTTCATGCGTACGCAGATCGTCCAAAGGTGTAATATAGTCTACTACTAGTATATAGTCTCCTGCTTTGTGTAATGAAATGTTAAGGGATATTTCCGGTTGGGCTTCGTTTAACATGGGTACTTTGTTGCTAAGTTTTTTCACTTCGTGTAAATGCTGAAAAACGCCAACCTGTCAGTTTTTAGATAAACTAAATAATAATAAATAATATAGAACCGCTCAAATGAAGCATTATTACCAAAAACAATATTCACCACATATGTCTCTCTCTCTCTCTCTCTCTCTCTCTCTCTTTCTATCTCTCTCTTTCTTTTCTTTAAATCGTTAAAAATTAAACATTTGATGTTGAGTATTACATGTTTAAAAGAAAAGAAATTAGATTAAAAAACTTGGAAATACTTACAGTTGTATTTTTGAACCATTCTGTAAGTTGTTTGTTGTTACCTCCAAAACCTCCGACTCCCCAAGATTTGTCGTAAGCAGTAAGGTTGGGGTAAGCATGATGTCTACACAAGTCCTGTTCTCCTATTGTACAAGGTTTGCCAACCTTCTGGTTTAAAATTGTAGCCAAATAGAAATCTTCTGGTAGCAGCACGAAGTAATCCTGAAAGGTTTTAATTATTTATTATAATTTTTCGTCATATATATAGGTAACACATAATTATTTTGCATCAAAAGTCATGAGATACTATTCGTAGAGAACTGAAATCTGTATTGAAAGCAAACATTAAAATTGTTCTACGAATTAAACACATTCAAAAATTTGGTAAAAATATAGGTAAACTAAATTCGCTTAGTCCGAGATTCATTTTGACAGGTTCAGAGTAGGAAACATAAACCACAAAAATTCCTACCTCGCACTATTAACTGCTCAAATAACCTTATTCTTTCATTAAAAACAGAAGAATTATTCGAAATAGTGGGAGTGTATACTAAACTCATAAAATTTTGTGGAATTTATTTCTTCAAATTATTTTTATTTTGTACAATAATTAATTTTCTCATTTATTATCAATAATGTGTAATGGTGTAAATAAATAATTATTGATTGTCGTAAGGTATATGTTATTTATGTCTGTTTACTATTAATATTATTGGCTATGAGCAGGTATGTTCAGTTGTGTAGTAATTTTCAGTCACGTCTAGCTACCTAACTTTCCAAAAAATATTACTAACATGAGTAGACAGTTGTGTCTACTGATTAGATACTCAAGATTAGCGAATCCACTATAATACATTTGCCAGAGGATTGTTGTAAAAGTTTGGCCACTCACAATGCAAATTGTGTATAACGGATTGCGTTCGGTCACAATGAAGTTAGATATACCAATATATAGAGTAGATATACCCATATATAAGTAGAGATACCTATATTTGAATTGGCAATATTTTGATTTTTGATTTATTGTTTAAAAAACAATATAGTTGATAAATCGATAAACTAGCATAACATACTTACCAAGAAAACAGTCTGGTTAATGTTGATATACACAGACCAACGTCCAGGATTGATTACGAATGATTTAGCTATATTACCGCTCTCTCCTGCAACAGTGACAAATGCTGGCTCTGAAGTGTTCCTAAACTGGACCTGCATAACTTGATCATTATCGTTGGGATTATCGGGTACTATCCGTATACTTCCAATGACTGTATAAGGATTAGGATTGACGAAACGGAAGACCATTCTGTACAGAGACGGTTTGACGATGTTGATATCTTGAACAACCTACACAGAATATCTATAATAGTACACACAGACTAACTTGTTTTGCTAAAATTGCTTAAACTAATTATATTTACGGATTTTTAACTTTCGATTCTTGGACCAAGTCTACTAAGGATTTCCACAGTTTTCACTGTATTCCTTCACTCAACCGTTCTTTGAAGTTCTTTCTGTTCACTTCATCTCTGAAAAATCTTCAGAGTCTGCCTCTATTCCTTCATCATAGCGTGCTCCACTTTGTTATTCTGTTTATCCAATTGTTTTTCGACTCTTCTGACATGTCCATACCAGGTTAATCGCTTCTGTTCTATGCAGTCTATTATATCTGAGTTCATTCCCATTCTTTTCTTAATCTCTATGTTATTTATTCTCTCTTCTAGTTACTATGCAGCTTCTCCTTGGCAATTCCATCTCTGTTGCTCTTATTTTGTTTTTGTTCTTATCAGACAGTACCGGGTTTCATATCCTCTTCGGTTGTTCTTTTGTTTGATATTATGGAACCTAAATACTTGTACTTGTCTGTTCCTTTGATTTGTTTATCTTCGTCTACTTCCAGCTGTTTTATGTATTCAGCTTTCTTTAGGTTTATTTCAATTTCATTCTTTGGATATTCCTGTTCCACTTTTCTTATCATAAAACTGAGGTCATCTTCGTCTTGTACGATCACTATTTGGTCGTAAACAAAACTTAGGGTATATAGGTATTCGTTTCTTGGTGGTATGCCATTCCTTTCCACTTTCTTTTTCATGATTTCCGGGTTTTTCCAGAAATATTTTGAACACGGTAGGGGAGGTGGAACAGCCTTGTAACAGTCCCTTTATCGTCTTAAATGGACTGCATAATATTATATTGCCCGTTTTGACAGCTACTTTGTTATTCTTGTAGAGTCTTCTTTTATTAATATTCGAGGAACTTCGATGTCTTCCACTTGATTCTATGTATCGAGCCTTTTTAAGATCTACAAAAGCCAGATGGACCGGTTTATTTTTGAACATTATTTTTTCTATTAATTGTTCGACCGTTAAATGTGATCTAAGCATGCTTTTCCCGCTGTAAACCCTACCTGGTCTCCTCCGATTTTCTTCTTTATATATATTTCTAATTTTTCCTTTATGGTCTTTCCATACCGTCTACTTATAGATGATATAACGGTGATTCCTCGATAGTTAGGACCAAGTCTGACTAACCTTAACCAGCAGTTAATACTACAATTTCAGCTGAATTTGTTGGTATTCTTATGTTAACCAACAATCAGTCTACGACGTATAATTTCTTGTTCTTCTTCTTGATGTGCCTATCCGTGACGAATGTTGGCGATCATCATGGCAGTCTTTATATATCTACATCAACAAGGAAAAGCTGCAACAATGTTGTGTTGAACCATGTTCTGAAGTTCTTTAAGCAGGATGTTCTTCTTCTTCCTGAACTTCGCTTTTTCCTTGTAGAAGGACATATCTCGATTCATTTCGCACAATGTGTCCAAAGTATTTTAACTTTCGAGACTTCATGGTGGTCAGTACCTCTCGGTTGATTCTTCTTCATTCTTCTGAGGACCTCTCATTTATGACTCGGTCAGTCCATGGGTCCAAAGTATTCTCCGTAAACAATAATTTTAGCATTATATAAAAATAGTAAAGAAATAGATTTTTCCACCTACCTCTACCGAAAGTATACTTTTCCGGACCTGATTGTAGGGAGCAAAGTTGTACTTTTCCTCACTAGGGAGGAAAAGTAAAAGTGACATCATTGCATTTCATTCATTAAATATTACTTATTGACGCCCTGTACAATATCTATTTTCTATTACGTAAGTATCTATACATTTTAACGTTTATTTATAAAACACCCTGTATTTTGCAGAATGGTAAAAACAGTAGTGTCTGTGTGTTTAGATGTATGAGCTTGGTTTGAAAGATAGAGTTATATCATAGAGGTATATATTAACATAGAGTGAGCCTACCTTCCGCGCTTCCTGACAACAAGATCTCATGGCCTGGTTTGCGGCATCTCTTTCTAACACATTGAATCGAGAAACTAAGACGACATTAAGTGTGAGTATAGGCACGGGAGGGGAGGACTACTGTCGCAGCTTTACCACAGTATAAGGAGGGACAGTAGAACCACTCTCCGAAAAATTGGAAGTAAAATCTGTAGTCGCGCATGGCGACCGCGCAATGTTCTTAGTCGCTTTTGCCCCACTCTCGCATTGCTAGTCGCATAGAAACGTACGGATTTTAACAGGGAAAACCCGCATCCACCACTGGTGAATTACCAATTGCGTATTGCCGGTATTACTCCTTGAGATCAAAGCGCCGACAGAGGAGTGGTTTTACTGTGGAACCTCTATATACTGTGGCTTTACTATGCGTAAGAGTGAAACAGCACTAATCCAAATAAAAAAGATGGTGTCGTCACTTTGCTTTGAATGACACTCTCTCTATGAGTTATATATTAACATAGAGAGAGTGTCATTCAGAGCGAAGTGACGACACCATCTTTTTTATTTGGCTCAGTGCTATTTCACTCTTACGCATAGTAAAACTGCGACAGTAGTCCTCCCCTTCTGTGCCTATACTCACACTTAATGTCGTCTTAGTTTCTCGATTCAATGTGTTAGAAAGAGATGCCGCAAACCAGTCCATGAGATCTTGTCGTCAGGAAGCGCTGAAGATAGGCTCACTCTATGTTAATATATACCTCTATGGTTTGAAAACAGTAAATTGTTATTTTGATTTAACAATGTTTACATTAATAATTTGACTTATATTTGACAGTTGACAGTTATATTGTACCTACTTGTTAGTATTAGTTGTAATAAATTTTGTTGGTTAGTTACATAAATAAATTAAGTAAAAATGAAAAAATGAGTTGTTATTTGAGGAAGGTGGAAAAACCGTATGATTACTCTCCCTTGAATGATTACTGCCCTCCGCTACGCGTCGGGCAGTAAACTTCATTCTCGGAAGGAAAAGTAGCACTTTCCTCCCTTGTTATACAAATAGCTATTCAGATAACATCGATAAATATAAACAACGTAGTTTTAATTTTTCTTCTTACCTCCCGTTGTAATATAGAAGAAAACTTAGCGTATCCTTTCCACGAATAGTTACTGAACACATTCTCGTCGTGGTCATATCTAACTTTACTATTTTCCGGAGTACGACTGTCTTCTACTTCATACTGATATTGGTAGAGAGTAGGGAAATAGTGGGCCTGTAAAGGCTCCTTGCACGTTCGGCCTTCCACACGCGATTGACATTTACATTGACCAGATCTCTTATCACAGACCGTATTGACAGATCCTCCAATGTCGCAACCACAATCTGAAAAATTAAAAAAAAAACAAAAATTAAGAGCATCTAAAGGAACAGAATGTGGCAGCGATCACGTCAAAGCGAAGATATTTATATCTTTTTAAAACGTTTTTATAAAGGGTGTCCCGAAAAGATTGGTCATAAATTATACCACAGATTCTGGGGTCAAAAATAGGTTGATTAAACCTCACTTACTTATATACAATAGTGCACACAAAAAAAGTTACAGCCCTTTGAAGTTACAAAATGAAAATCGATTTTTTTTAATATATCGAAAACTCCTAGAGGTTTTTTATAGAAAATGGACATGAGGAATCTTTATCGTAGCAACATCTTAAAAAAAAATTATAGTGAAATTTGTGTACCCCATAAAAATTTTATGGGGGTTTTGTTCCCTTAAACCCCCCCAAACTTTTATGTACGTTCCATTTAAATTATTATTGTGGCACCGTTAGTTAAACACAATATTTTTAAAACTTTTTTGCCTCTTATTACTTTTTTGATAAGCCAGTGTTTATCGAGATATTTTCAATATTTGTCGAATCCATCACCTATTTGTATATGGTTAAGTATGATTATAGATGTTGTTCTGAAGCTATTTCCTTGTGGCATTTTTATAATTACGTATTTTTTATGGGAAATAAGCCACAATTTTACTAAAAAATGAATTTATTAACGTTTCGAAGCCCAAATCGGGTTTCGTTGTCAAAATACAAAATACTATTAAAATAAAATAAACATGTTGTTGCTAAGTAAAAAAAATAACAATACCATATATAAAAGGACTATCCGAGAAACTTAAAACGATAGGAAATAAATTCAACATTTCAACAACATTCAAAACAACAAACACATTGAGATCTATTCTATCTAAAACTAAACCTAACAATGAACAAGAAAGAACAAAGAATTGCATTTATAGAATACCTTGTGAATGCGAACAATTTTATTTAGGTGAAACATCAAGACCATTAAACGTTAGAATAAGTGAACATCAGTCTTATATTAAAAACAGAGAATTTGATAGATCTCAGATATGTCAACACGCATGGGATAATGAACATAGAGTTCAGTGGAGAGATTCAAGTATAGTCCTGAAAGAATCAGATAGCAAAAAGAGAAAAATCAAAGAAGCGGCTCTAATTATGCTAAATGAAACCAATTGTGTCGCAAATTCCTCGGTAGAATGCAGTAGGATGTGGTTACCCATACTGAAAGAGGAAGTCAATAGAAAGAAAATACCACGATTAGTAAGTCAATAACATATCGAGTTAGTACAAATTTTATATTTTAGTATTACTTATTGTATATCTATGTAATATTAATATTATTAATAATTTAAACATATTAAAGTCAGAATTTGGTATTAGTTTTTTGAAGGTAGATTAAATGTAAGACCAGATACTTACGATGTCGGGATAGTATCACGAGGTTTTTTCCTGGTTTTCCCTCGTGATTTACTATGGAATCTCTAACGCGAGAATTTTACTGTCATCGTTGCATTTGGTTGTCTTTTTAAAGACAGATCACATGCTATGATTTTTTTGCGACGGATATTCTTGAGTTGGGATTGATTTCATGTAATCGAATGAACTATCTTTTAGTAAAGTCGTCCCAGGAACGCAACTCATAAATATTGGCGATATCATTTTAAAGTCTTCTACTTTAAAATGTATAATATACGTCTGAATTGCCAATATAAATGAGTCAGATTAAATAAATTATTAGAAGAATTTTTTTTACTTAGCAACAACATGTTTATTTTATTTTAATAGTATTTTGTATTTTGACAACGAAACCCGATTTGGGCTTCGAAACGTTAATAAATTCATTTTTTAGTAAAATTGTGGCTTATTTCCCATAAAAAATACGTAATTATGATTATAGACACCTGTTAATAATCTGAAAATTTATTTATAACTTAAATTTTTTGGTATATTTTGAAAAAGAAGCCACATCTCGATAAAAGTTAACTTATCAAAAAAAGACTAAGAGACAAAAAAGTTTTAAAAACACTGTGTTTAACTAATGGTACCGCAATAATAGTTTAAATGGAACGTACACAAACATTTGGGGGGTTTAAAGGAACAAAACCCCCATAAATTTTTTATGTAAATATAGTAAAAAAGTAGCCGCATCTCGATAAAAACTGGCTTATCGAAAAAATACTAAGAGGCAAAAAAGTTTTAAAAACGTTGTGTTCAACTAATGGTACCATAATAATGAATTAATTGGAACGTACACAAAAGATTGGGGGGGTTCAAGGGAACAAAATCCCCATAATTTTTTTATGGTGTGGACAAATTTCGCTATAATTTGGTTTTAAGGTGGGCCTGTCATAAGAATGATACATGCCCGTTTTCAATAAAAAATCTTTGAGAGTTTTCGACATATTGAAAAAAATCGATTTTCATTTTGTAACTTCAAAGGGCTGTAACTTTTTTTATGAGCACATTTGTACTAAGGTAAGTTAAGTTCAACCGAACTATTTTTGACCCCAGAATGTGTGGTATAATTTATGACCATTCTTTTCGGGACACCCTGTATACTTGGCTTGGTCGGTGTTACGGACTCCGCAAATTTTGTAATCCATTTTAAAAATAGTTCTAGGCTACGTAGGTACCTGAAATTTTCAGAATAGCTTTGAACTAGCTAACAATGCAATATTTAACTGTCGGCGATGTCGGGATAGTATCACGAGGTTTTTTCCTGGTTTACCCTCGTGATTTACTATGGAATCTCTAACGCGAGAATTTTACTGTCATCGTTGCATTTGGTTGTCTTTTTAAAGACAGATCACATGCTATGAATTTTTTGTGACGGATATTCTTGAGTTGGGATTGATTTTATGTAATCGAATAAACTATCTTTTAATAAAGTCGTCCCAGAAACGCAACTCATAAATATTGGAGATATCATTTTAAAGTCTTCTACTTTAAAATGTATAATATACGTCTGAATTGCCAATATAAATGAGTCAGATTAAATAAATTATTAGAAGAATTTTTTTACTTAGCAACAACATTTTTGTTAAATCTAGTAGTATTTTGTATTTTGACAACGACACACGATTTGGGCGTCGAAACGTTAATAAAATTATTTTTTCAATTTAATTTTGGCTTATTTCCCATCTAAATAGTTAATAATAAAAATGCCACAAGGAAATAGCTTCAGAACAACATTAATAAACTTTTTTGGTACTCGGGATCCAGGCATACTAGCCTATTGAAGTCTCTGAATTTCAACAAATTCTGATATCGGTACCTATTTGAAAAGTTTATAGAGTTTGTGGTTGTACTTGGATCTCCATATTCCGTTTTCGTTATTAGGTCCAAATATCTTCCTTAGGGCTGTTCTTCCAAAGACTTCCCGTTTTTTTTTGTGGTACATATTTTCTGTCATCACCCATGTTTTACATCCATAACATACTATTAGTCTGATAATAGTTTTGTAAACTCTGATTTTCGATCTCCAGAGTGTGTTTTTGGAGAGGAACACATGGGCGAGTGAAAAATAATATTTGTTTGCCTTTACTACTATTGTTTCCCTTCCGTTTCATTCGTCCTTCCGTTCCATTCGTGTTTAATGTAACTCCCAGATATATATGTAAAATTTCTATGTTTCAATATCTTCCTCCAATTCAACTCTATGTCCGTTTTCCCTAGCTTTTACCTGTGTTGGCTTTTTTGACTTTTGGATATTTATTTTTAACCCGGTCTCTTTTGCCTCTGTTTTTAATTGTGAATATATTTCTGCCACTTCTTCCCTTTTACGAGACATAATTTTGATGTCATCGGCATAGACGGCAATCTGTATTGATTTATTTGTTATGACATTGTCGCTTCCTGTATTCAACTGTTTTATCACATATACAGGGTGTCCCAGACTAAGTTACCCACGCTATATCTCTTAAACGAATAGAGATTTTCGAATGGGACAAAAGGTGATATATTCTACTTGTAATACACTTTAATATGGCGTACAAAAAAATCATCCCCTAAATAATCATCCCTTAGTTACAACCCCTAACTTTAATTTTTTTAATAGCACCCTGTATATTTTTGTATAATTTTGGATGTGGTCTTTTATCGTCTATTCAACACATTTTTTGAAAATAAAATCGGTTCGTATATAACCTAGAAACTATCAGTTTATTTTTGTTAAATTGTGTGTCCCAGACTAAATTATCCAGGCTATATTTCTTAAACGAATAGAGATCGAATGGCACAAAAACTGATCTATTCCATTTGTAATACACTTTCATATGGCGTAGAAAAAATTCATCCATTAAATATTCATCCCTAACTTACAGGGTGCTATTAAAAAAAAATAAAGTAAAGGGTTGTAACTAAGGGATGAATATTTAGGGGATATTTTTTTTCTAGACCATATTAAAGTGTATTACAAATGTAATAGATCATTTTTGTCCCATTCGAAAATCTCTATTCGTTTATGAAATATAGCCTTGATAAATTAGTCTGGGACACATAATTAACAAAACTAAACTGATATTTTCTTGGTTATTTACGAACCGATTTTATTTTCAAAAAATGTGTTGAATAGACGATAGAAGACCACATCCAAAACTATAAAAAAATATATAGGGTGCTATTAAAAAAATTAAAGTTAGGGGTTGTAACTAAGGGATAATTATTTAGGGGATGATTTTTTGTACGTTATATTAAAGTGTATTACAAGTAGAATATATCACCTTTTGTCCCATTCGAAAATCTCTATTCCTTTAAGAGATATAGCGTGGGTAAGTTAGTCTGGGACACCCTGTATAAAGAGACTTAAAATGTGAAGTCACAATAATAAAATGCATTAAAAGCATGTTCTACATATAAACAACATTGTAAAAAAGGAAATTACTTACCAATACATCCGAACAAATTATCTTCTTCTAGTTTGTATGTTCCGTCAGCGCATACAGAGCATGACCTAGATATAACGGAAGGTTTACAAACACATTGTCCATCTTCAGGATCACAAACTCCGATTCCTCCTAAAACACCACTTGTGTTACACTTGCAATCCTCACAACCGTTTGGATTGTTGAGGTTTAAGTTCCAAAATAGTGATTTGCATTTGTTACAGATCCTTCCTTCCACGCGTTCTTTGCACTGGCATAGTTCACCCTCGGGCACTGATCCACATCCAGCAAAACCTTCCACTACACCAGCAGGATGGCAGTTACAATCTAAAACAAATAAAATTTCATAAATGTACCCACCCACTATTGTTTGAGATTTCACTTAACCCGGGAGCAGTCGCGTTCACTTCTGTCACGTAAGCAGTCGCGCGTAGAGAAAAAATCTCACAATACGAATTTCTTCTTCTTTCTCATAATCCTTAGTGCCCTTCAGGGCGTCGGATGTCGGGTTCCGCCTTTTATCCATTTCTTCCAATCGCTTCTATTGGTGGCCAGGTTCTTCATATCCCTCATACTCATGTGTCTCCTTTCACCTATATCCTGGATCTGGTCCATCCATGTCTTCCTCGGCCTTCCCTTTTTTCTTTTGTTTGCCATTTTGGCTTCATCTTTGTAAGTCTTTTTGCTCCATTCGTTGTATGTGTCCAAACCAGCTTAATTGTTTGTTTTCGATCTTCCTCATTATCGGTTCTTGTTCCAGCTCTCTTCTGATATCTTCATTTCTGAATCTATCAAACTTCGTAACTCCGGCTATTCTTCTCATGTATTTCATCTCGGTCGCGTTTATCATTGGTTCATGTTTCTTTTGCACAATCCATGTTTCCGCCCCATATGTCATTATCGGATTTACTATGCTGTTATATACTCTGAGTTTAGTTTTGTTGTTTATTGCTGATTTACAAAAATTGTATTATTTAAAGAGTAATACACGTTAGTTGCTTTCTTCAGTTTATTACTTATTGCCAAGTCCGTTTTCCCATCATCTGATATTATATTTTCCAAATATTCAAAAGTAGATACGTGTTCTATTACTTGTTCCCTTACTAGTATATTAGTATTCCTTTCTCTTTTCTCATCTTCATTTAGGTATTATCATAAGTTTTGTTTTGTTGAGATTCATTTCCATTTTTAATTTCTGTTTAGTTTCTGCATTTTCTCTACTGTGTCTGTGATTAAAACTATATCATCAGCGTATACAAGGGAGTTGATCTTTATTGCATTTAAGTTTTTATATCCTACTAGGTATTGAAGGTTTCTTGTTTGATCCTTGGTATTTTTGATTAAAGTATCCATGACTATTATAAACAACAGGGGGCTTCTTAGTCCATCTCCTTGTTTAATTCCCTTATCCCATTTAAAAGTGCCTGATCTTTCTCCATTTATTTGTACTTGGCCTTCTACTTCCATATATATAGATTTTATGACTTTTATCATCTTTTTGGTATATTATAGCTTTCCAATATTTTCCACATTATTTCTCTGTTTATCGTATCAAATGCCGCCTTCAAATCAACGAACATGAGAAATAGTTCATCCCCTTTACAGCATTGTTTCTCTATTATATTCCTTATAATGTAGACATTATTGTTTGTTTGACGGTTTGATCTGAATATAGCCTGTTCGTCTTCCAATTCTTTCTCTATCGCTGATCTTAGACGCTTCTCTATAATTCTCGTGTATACCTTGAATTCTCGCATTCATTATATGTTGTCCTTTTTTGTATATTGGTAGAACTATGTTTTTCTTCCAGTCATCTGGGATTTTCTCTGTACTCCATGCTCCCTTGCATATCTGTAATAGCCAGTCCTCTCCTTTTTCACCCATCCATTTATCATTTCTGGATCTATTTGGTCCTCTTCTGCCGCTTTTCCAAGTTTAATTTTGCTTATAGCTTCTTTCAGTTCTTCCTTCCTTATACTTTCTGGTTCCTCTTCCTCTTCCAGTTCTGCTCTATTTCTTCCTGCTTCATTTCTGTCTACTTCTTCGTGTTTGAATTTATCTTCGTAGTATTGTTTCCATACTTATACTATTTCTGTAGTCTCTATACAATACGAATTTAAATACGAATTTAAAACAAATTTCTATTTTATAATATTTTTATTTATTTGTTATGTTAAAAATATCTATTTCTAACAATTTTAAAGCTAATTGGTTCTCACCAAAGCCAGAAATTCCACAAAAAAAAAATAAAAAAATAAAAAATTTTTAAAAAAATATTAAAATACAATTCCCACGCATTTCTACAATCTTCCTCAAGGTACTTACGAGTGGAAAGTTATGTTGCAGAATTTTTCATCAAGTTATCACGGAAAAGGATAAAATATGAGATTTTTTCTAACGGCGCGACTGCTCCCGGGTTAATTAATAAAAGCTACAGAAATCGATATATTTCTCCAAAATGTCTACATGTACATTTACAATATTTGCCACAAGCATGTTTTGGCCTTCTCACGTGTTTTACTCAGGAATTTGTTTCCTAAATATGACGTACTTTATTCTTCTTTAAGTGCTAGCTCCTTTAAGACGGTTGGCTATCATTACGGCTACCTTCACCTTTGATACTGCTGCTTCAAACAGCTCAAGGGAGCTAAAAATTATACATATGCTTCTTCTGCCCTGTATCTTTCTCTGTATAATGATCTGCAGCAACACATATCTCACACCTCTCATAACATCACCCAGATTCTGCAATTTTATAATTTTAACAATTATTGTATTTACTATCTCCTCTTCCTTTTTGATTCTTTTTAAAACGTCGTTACTATCTACAATAGACCAGGGCTGATCTGTGAAAAAACGTCTATTATTGGATGTGAGAGGTGGCATTCGGATTTTTGCAGATAAAGTTAGGTGACAACTTCAATAAAAATAATTGGCTTATGCTCCTCCTCAAATATGCCCGGAACATTAATAAAAAAATTATAATATTTAAAAATTTCGAAAAACATCGATTGTTTTCTACTTTCTTTGCTTATAACTTTAAAACGATTCGTTTTGGAACAAAGTCGTACAGAAATAAAATAAAGATAATTGAATTTTGTATGACATATGACTGGTTAAATATGTCTTAAAGTATTATCCTTTCTGCAATATAGCAATAAATAAAAAATAAGGGGGCAAAATAACCCTGTTGTTATTCAATGTTTTTTAACCACTTTGGTGGCACTTAAAACCTTATTAATTCGCTTAGAAAATTCTTATAACATACTTGAACCGTCTACCAAATTTCATTAAAATCGACCAAATATATTTTGCATAATAAATTTGCAATCTAATTTTTTTTCAGTTCAATTTTTTTTTAAAACTTTCTGAACAAAAAGTAGACCATTTAGAAGTTGGCTAATTTTTTTACATATAAAGAGGCGCTCTACCTATCTAATACACTTTATAGAATTAAAATCGGATTATTTAAGCGGCCTCAGCAATGTTTTAAAATTATAAACAATTTTTTGGCTTATAAAGAAATAGCTTTGTTTATCAATAAAAAAATTAGTTTTTAGCAATGCAATTAATCAAAACCAGTATAATTTGACTTAAACTTTCAAATGCTGCAAGAAGAATTGCTATTTTATTTTTTAATCAAAAGTTATTCGGGTTCAAAAAATGCAATTTTTCGATTTTTTGAAAGTTCAACCGCGTTTATCTCGAAAACTATGCATCCTATGAAAAAACTTGTAAGAACATTTTTTGCTTAGAATTGCCCACGAAATACAAAAAAATGTTTTATTTTGCGAAAAATCGCTGTTATGTAATTCCTTAAGTTCTTTGTTTATAACAATCTTATCGACATCCGGATCAACTGTTACACAAAAACTTCGAGTCCTACGGGTCAAAATACATAAAAAACTTGGGTAAGTCCATCTAAATAAAGGAGACCGTTGCACCCCCACCCTTGGCGGCAACACTAATTTGTTTATAAGCCAAAAAATTGTTTATAACTTTAAAACATTGCTGAGGCTGCTTAAATCATCCGATTTTAATTGTGTAAGGTGTATTAGATAGGTAGAGCGTCTATTTATATGTAAAAAAAATTAGCAAACTTTTAAATGGTGTACTTTTTGTTCAGAAAGTTTTTAAAAAATTTGAACTTTCTTAAAAAAATTTAGATTGCAAAATTATTATGCAAAATCTATTAAGTCGATTTTAAAGAAATTTGGTGAACGGACGGGTTAAGTATGTTATAAGAATTTTTTAAGCGAATTACTAAGATTCTATGTACAACCAAAGTGGTTGAAAAACACTGAACAAAAACAGGTTTATTTTGCCCCCTTATTTTGTATGTATTGCTATTTTGCGGAGAGGGTAATAATTTAAGACATTTTTAACCAGTCGTATTTCATACAAAATTTAATTATCTTTATTTTATTTCTTTACGACTTTGTTCAAAAATTAATCTTTTTAAAGTTATAAGCAAAGAAAGTAGAAAAATTCGACGTATTTCGATATTTTTAAATATTTTAATTTTTTTTTAATGTTCCGGTCATATTTGAGAAGTAGCATAAGTCAATTATAATTATTGAAGTTATCACCTAACTTAATGTCCAAAAATCCGAATGCCACCTCTCACATCCACCTCAAAACAGATCCGCCCTGGTCTACAATCTTATTGATCAGATATATTCATCTGCAATTCTGCAATCGACTCCGCGATCACTAACGTATCATCGGCGTGTCTGATCTTATTTATAGCGTCTCCGTTGACTTTAATTCCATTTGATGTTTCCTTTAGTGCTTTCTGAACTATCTCTTCTGAATACATGTTAAAGAGCAGCTGAGAAAGTAGGCATCCCTGCCTTATCCCTCGTTGTATTTCTATTTCTTCTGATAGTTCGTTGCCAACTTTTACAGATGTTTCTTGATTAAAGTAATGATTTGATATTATTCTCTTTCATATGCAGATTATTATCTTGATGAACTAGACATTACGAAAGGCTATACACTAATTGATGTTTTCAAAAAGTATAAAAAAACTTAAAACCCTTACCTTCGCATGCAGGAAAGTTGTAATATCCTTCTTTGCAAGCGTTACAATGTTGTCCGGCAAAGTTTTCTTTGCACTCACACTTCCCATTTTGATCACAAGACAAACCAATAGATCCTGCCTCATCGCACTCACAAGCTAAAACATTATCAGTTTATAACAAAATGTGTATAAAATTTACATATAAATACCTACCGTTACAATTGGGATATTCATAATAACCAGGGCTACATTGGCTACAAGTTTTCCCGGCATAGTTGAACAAGCAAGAACATTTTCCAGTCGCACTACAGCTGGTTCCGTGGGATCCAGTCTTACTACAGTCACAAGGTTTGCAGTCAGGATAACCATAGTAACCCAAAAGACATGTATCGCAGCGTTGGCCACCGTATCCTGGTTTGCATATACAAGTTCCGTTGCTTTTATTGCAGATCTCCGGTTGAGTACCGCTGGTATCACAATCACAGTCTAAAATAATGTTTCAGAATTTAATAGTCATAAAAGAAAACGGTAGATAGGGTCAGGGCCGTCTTACACGGCGCCGGGGTGCGAGAGTCATCTTTGCGCCCCCTTTTGTCAGAAAATTATATGTATAGGTTATAGGTACGCAAAAATTAAAAACAATTATGTTTGCTCTCTTTATTTATATTTTAAAAAAAACATTGTTTGAGTATTCAAAAAAGATCAATCTTATAACACTACACTATATCAAAGTCAACTTTTCTAGCTTTAAAGTTGGCAAAAGTTTTTATTACTTCGGTGATACATTTTACTTCCTTTTCTATACTTATTAAAGCCAGGTTTTTCATCTGTCTTGGCCCATTGTTGAGCGCAGATAATTTTTGATTAATTTAAGTTTAGAAAAAGACCTTTCTCCTTCAGCTACTGTTACTGGAAGTGTTAAATATATCCTTAGAAATATTTGGGAAAACGGAGAGTAAATTATTAGATTATATAACTTAAAATATCGAGTGGAGTTGTGTCTTTATTTATAAAAATATTGGTAACAATTCTAACTCATGGAATACATCTTCATCATCTACCTATATCAGATCTATTTCCATACGGTAGTTATTTTTTTGTAAATTCAAACATTGTGTGTTTTTTAAGTTTTCTTCGGAGTTTCTCCAACTCAATATATTTTCCAAGAACGAAAAATTATGACTATTTTCCCTCAACATTTCAAATTCTTTCACTTAATTTTGCAATGGCAATGTCCACTAAATAATAATAATAATAGAAGTTAACTTTAAAATTTTGTTTTGGGTCTAACAGAGACTCGTCTGCAGCCTCGTAATTGAAATGTCTTTTTCGGGGACGTGGATGAACAGTTTCAGAAAATTTAGTTTCGCAATCGACTTCTTTAGCAATTGGTACCGAGTCAATTCATATCTGCTCAAACGCAGTGTCAGTGCGGTTGTTGGCTAAATCTTTACTAACTTGATCAAGCATCTTAACGGTTGCCAAAATAATAATATTCCGCGTTTGCAAAATCATACTGACAATATTAACCTTTGCTAAAATATTTTACCAGTCACGACAGAGCAGATAAACTTAAAGTTCTTTAATTTTTTCATCAGTAAGCTTGCGATGCTTCTTGTGTCATTGTCGTACTTGTTGTCAAAAATTGAATATAATGAATGCATCGTAAATATTCCCCATATTAAAACGAAGTATATTTTTAATGAGCCAATTCTATTCTCCCATCGCGTATTTGAAAGCGATTTTAATGTAAAGGTGGGTATCTCATTCATTATGACATTCCACCGTAATTTTGATGAGAAAAAAACATAAATTTCTTGAACAATTGAAAAAAATTTCTTATTTCCAATGAGCATTTAGCAGCATCATTTAGCACTAAAAAATTAAGGCTCCGAGCCGTACAAGGAACATAAAACGCACGAGGATTTATGTCTTAAATTTTTTTTGAAGGCCAATATTTTTGCCTCCCATACTTGCCCCATTATCATACCCTTGGCCTAGTAAATCATCTAAATCAATATTCATTAATTTCAAAAATTCTGATAAATAATTTGCTAATCCTTGTCCGGTAGTATCAGTAACCGGTAAAAAACCTAGAAAATTCTCTCTAACTTCGGCAAGTCCTATTGACGAATCGAGATAAACAAACCTAACAACAATAGTATCAAAGTTATTCCTTGTGTGAAATTCGACATTCAATATTGGTCAAAATTACGCTTCACCTTCTTGAAAGTATTTTCGGAATAATCTAAATGGGTTTCATATTTCATTTGCATATCGTAGGTGTAGTAAGCATTAATAGCCTTTGTAAAAAATACCGAAAGTGTACTTGTATATTTTTGTTAATTGTAGTTTTTTTTTTGAAAAGAATTTTGAAAACTTTGAAAGGACAAAAATCGTAAGTTTGAGCCTAGCAAATGTTCGGCTTGCGCCCCTTGGACTTGGCGCCCGGGTACCTCGCACCCCTTGCACCCCCGGGTTGAGACGACCCTGGATATTGTATTAAAAATTCTTTATTATTCACGCTCAGATATATTGTAATGGAAACCTAATAGCTACTACAACTACTACCTTCCGACTCCTAACCGCCATTCTTCTCTGTTTAGTCATAGACCTCGAGGGATTTCTCCTTCCTCTAGTTTTCTTTTCGATTTCCTCCCTCCATATTCCTCTCGGACTTCCTCTTTTCCGTCTCCCTTGTGATGTCCACGCCAAAATATGTTTAGCGATTCTGCCATCTGGCATTCTCTGTACATGGCCGTACCATATAAGTTGTGTTGTTTTTATGTCATCAATTATTGTATGTGTGACTCCCATTATTTCTCGTATTCTCTCATTTGGTATCCGATCTGTTATTGATTTGCCTGCTGCTCTTCTCCAGAAGTCCATTTCTGTTGCTAGTAACATTTTCTCTGTTCTTTGTTTCAGTGGCCAAACTTCACTGCCATATGTGCTCATAATGGCTATTAGGTTTCCGAGGACAGACGGGTCACTATATCGTCCCTACCATTTCCAACTATCGAATGTGAAAAATCGGGTTTTTCAGATTCGATACTTTGCCCTTGCATTATACGTGATACATCTTTTGGCAAATTCTTGTTATTGTAGCTTGATTAGGAGCTCGGGAAATATGCTGTTTAAACATATGAACATTTTTTCATTTGGTTGACTGCAAACTGACGAAAATATTTTGTTTTGTATAAATATAACTAAAGGTATATTTGTACAACGCTAAATGTCTAATGTGTCACATTCGTTAGTTTGTGTTGTAATTTATTCAACAGTTATTCAATTATAATCTGTAAACTGTCGAAAATGCTGAACTGCTGAGAAGAATAAAATGCACGTGTTTACAATTAGTGCAAATTTTGTTTCAGTATCGCTTCATCGCTTCCAAGAAATTCTTGTGAGGCAGTTTATGATTTCATTTTAACGGATTTTCATTATTTGATTATACAGTTATTCGCTATTATACATTCGCTACTTTGAATCATCGGACCGAAACAAATCTTTGATTAATACAAAAAGCAAAGTAACGAATGTGATTTTTGGAAAAAAAATGATAAGCAGTTCAAATTTGTTATCAATCTAACAAGGATTTAACATTACATACAAAAAATATAAAAAATTTCCCATTTGTCAATGCGCTGATTTAGGAGTGTCTAAAAAAGAGTTATTTTGCTCTCCTGAAAAGTACCACTTTTCACATTTGATAGTTGGAAATGACAGGGACGATATTTCCTTTTACTGAACACTCTAGGAAGGTAACGGGAAACCACCCTAGAGCCTAACTTTCCCAAGAAAAAATCATAAAATCATAAAAGCCGAGAAATTTCAATGACCCCGAGTACTGGCGCTCCTTAAACAGAGCAGTGATGCTAAGGATTTCCCGATCAGCAAGAAGCATGAATACATTTTCTGAAGAAAGAGCATTTACAATTAACATCTACAAAGAAACACTAGCTCAATATTGTCATAGGAGATTTTAATGCGAAGATTGGCATAGGAAAACAGGAAAATATAGTATGGGAATACGAAATGAAAGAGGAGATATATTGGCACATTTTTGTGTAGAAAGTGTTTGTAATTGAGTGTTTGAGTTAAATCAAGTTAAACAACTGGTGTCAGAAGGGGCAATAATAAGGGAAATAAGTTATTTTCGAGAATTTGTATGGTCAAAAGAAGAAGCGAAACAAAGATAAAGGAAATTCGAGGTATGATTACTGCAATTAAAAAAAACGGCACGAAAAAAACGGAAAATGTTGACAATAAGCTGAAGAAAGACGTCGTAAGGAAGAAAACGAAGATGAAGATAGACGTCGTCAGGAAGACAGAGAGTTGTTTGTGAGCCTTATATCAAAAATAGAAACCTCAAAAGTGAGTTAAAAAGATATGAAAAAAGAAATTGAAGAGTCAAAAGAAGAGAAGATTAAAGAAATTTAAATAACAATAGGTTTACTGTTTACTAGACTTACTAGAGAAAAGACGTGATAAGGTAACGATAACTCCTGAAAATATCCGCCTGGAAATTGACAATACTAAACAACTGTGAGTTAAAGGCAATAATTTTTCCACTGTCAACTAAATAATTAAGCCTACTACATTTGACGACGAAACCTTATATTTTAATGTCATTCCAGAGAATAGAAAAAGAAACAAACACCAAATCTGGATCAATCTTCACTACTACAAAGCGTTAAACTTTCGCCTCTAACATTCATTAGAATCGTTGTTGACACCAAATGCGTTTTTTATTTTATCGTACTACATACGTAGTATATTATAATAGATAAAGTTATAGGATCGTGCAAAAAAATTTTTTTTCAAATTTCACTTTTTTTTAGACGATTTGAGTCCCCCTGAGTCTAAAAAGCAAATAAAAAAAGCATGTCGGAAGTATGTACGTACGTACGTATGTCGCCACCGCCCAGCAAAAACTACCGGACCTATTTCGATGAAATTCGGTATTAAGTTTAAGAGAATTTTGTCGAGAAACGAAGCTTTTCAAAAAAACCTCTCAAGGGGGGCCGAAATAGGAGGGTTATTTAGGGCCCATTTTTGCAAATTTTGACCAAAACGAATGAAATTTAACTCGAAGTTAGCTCATCGATAAGTAAATAGAAATACGGAATTTGACATTTCCAAATTCAAAATGGCGGCCAACATGGCCGACCGCCCACCCGACACATTTCCCTACCGATCTAAAAACTTGTTTAAGATAAGTTTAATTTGAAAAAGTCGTTATATAGCCTAAAGATGGTGCTGTAAGAATAATATTATCGTTTTTCAGAAAAAGTTATGGGTTGCCTATATTTAAGGGGTCAAAATTTGACATAACTTTGAACTAGATTTTCTCAAAAATGGCTGCAAGGAATTTGTTTATTTTTTGATATATTTTTGAAATCCTATCGGTAAATTGAATGACATTAGTCAGATTTCTTAACTCCCCATAGGAGGGGAGTTATGAATTTTCTATAAAAAAATATTCGAGTGCCCGTAACTTCCTTTTTAATAGAAAATAAAATTTGAAATTTTGCAGACATATATGGTACTTTATTATCTATTATCACAATAAATTTTTCCCAAAATATGGCTTCCGGTTGAACCGGAAATGAAAAAAAAATCTTAATTTTTTTGATACGCCCTGTATATTTTTACATATTTTGAAAGAATTCAAAATTACCTTTCCAATGACATAAAACTCGCTCTTGTAGCTCAAAAACTCGAAAAGTTACAGTAAATAGAAATTTTGCTATAATCTTGTGTGTGTCCTCTCTCACGCGATCATAGCAGAGCATTATTAATTATAGGGCAGTCAATGAGGGTATTTGGCTCCGAATTCCATCCTACTACATTGATGTACTTGATATTTTCACAGTAAGTAGGGAATAGCTCAAGAAAAAAAATCTACCCTATATACTGTGGCGCTTTTTATCTTGGGGCGGTTCCCACCCCTTCAAGGGGGTGGAAAATTTGTTGGTCAAAATAAGCACCGAAGTGGCTAGAGAACCTATTTCTAAGCAAAAACTGGTCTATACTTTTTTTTTGAGAACTCAATACTTTTTGAGTTATGCGTAGTTGAAAATTGGCCATTTTCATTGAAAAATGACACCTTTTCGGACGGTTTTTGTGAATACCTTGAAAACTATACATCGAACTAAAAACACTATATAAAACATTTTTTAGTTATAAATAACAAAGAGATTCGTTCCTTCGAAAATGTTCTATTTATAATACAAAAAGAGATATGGTAGGTGAAAAGAGTTTGTTTTTTTGGTGCATGCTCAAACTGGTGTATTCAACTTGAAATAACAGAGGAACGGTAGGTTTTAGGTGTATATTGCTACCATCGCCTTTTGTAGTGTTTGAAAAGGCCTTTAAAACGAGCACCATTAAATGCCGGTTACATTCAAACTAAGCGAGATATGGTGCAAAAAAATATATGACTAATGTACTTTAAGGAAAAATGAAAGGTACATACATTTAACCCCTCATCCACCATAATTTAAATGCATTGTTTTTCTTCTGCAATACCTTTTAATATAGCGTTATTTCTACTTTCAAAAAGTTGAACGGGTTTAAAATGAATGTTTTTTGTAAAATATGTGATCAAATTATAGAATGCATTTTTAAATTTTCTTAAAAATCTTCCTTTTTCTCCATGTAATTCAAAAACAAAATAATCGTTTCGTTTTGATTCAATTAGAGTCTCTTGCCATCCCCTGACACCTGGTGTTTCGGAATCTATCCCTTGTCAAAGAGGCTTTACAAGAAGACTGAATTGCACCATAACGAAACGAAAAATAACTGCAGATATTAAAATATTTGCAGCGGAGTGTGGTTAGACTGTCCTCTAACGGGGAATGACGAAATGAGTGAAAATAATTTCGACCACGAGTCAGTAATCTGTTAACCGAGATACAGTAGTACCAAGCGGCGCCGCTAGGAGAACACTCCAATAATGCGTCGCAGATTACTTTAATGAAACGTGGTCATTTGTACTCTTAAACCGAGTAAGGTATAACAAAAAACAAAATAATCGTTTCGTTTTGATTCAATTCGAGTCTCTTGCCATCCCCTGACACCTGGTGTTTCAGAATCTATTCCTTGTCAAAGAGGCTTTACAAGAAGACTGAATTGCACCATAACGAAACGAAAAATAACTGCAGATATTAAAATATTTGTAGCGGAGTGTGGATTATTGGAGTGTTCTCCTAGCGGCGCCGCTTGGTACTACTGTATCTCGGTTAACAGATTACTGACTCGTGGTCGAAATTATTTTCACTCATAAAAATAAAAATGTTCCACCCCCGAGAAGGGGTGGGAACCGCCCCCATGATAAATTTATAAACAACACATTGAAAATAAAATGCAATTCCAGCGAAATTTCTAATTTATACAGACAAGGTAAATTAAACTTGCAAACTAATAAATCGAGAACAGTGGTGGTAGACTTTAGTTCTTATTTGAAGAAAAAGGAAATTCTAAGTGCTAGAAGACAATTAAGAGAAACAAAAATATTTGTGAATGAAGATCTAACGAAACAAAGGTATTCATTATTGAAGAAGGCAAGGAGTAAGTTCGGGAAGACTGAGGCATGGAGTTACGATGGTAGAGTATTTATAAAGAAGAATGATGAAATTAAAGTGATTACTTGCGAATCGGATCTTGACAATTAACGTGTGTGGGCTACTTTATACTCAAAGTTTCTGTAATGTGTATATTAGTGACTGATAAGTTTTTGTTGATAGTAATTTAGATATATTAATTTGGAACTTAAATTCGTTGATTTTGGTTTGTAGTGTATAAGAGGATAAAAATATTGATGTTGTTAATGAGTTACTTATAGAAAAACTGGATGTTTTAAATTATTTCAATTATTGTTTTAAGTTATTTGGTTTGTCAAAAATTTATGAAAAGAATTTACTACGGTATAGTAGAAATAAAATAGGTGTAAAAAAATATATATTAAATAATAAATATAATATGATTAGGATTTGATATCAGGGGACAACTCAATTCATGACAGGGATTCACATAAACTTTCAGAATTGTAGGGGACTGAACACGAAAACTGCGGAATTCTATAAAAATTGCTTGGAAGGTAATTATGATGTAGTAGTAGCTGTAGAAACATGGCTTCGGGAGGATATGGTTGATGGAGAACTAATTGATATAAATGTATTTAACTTATTGAGATCTGACAGAAACCAGGAGATTTCTGGCAAAACTAAGGGAGGAGGAGTATTAATGGTAATAAAAAAGGAGCATAAGATTTTAAAAGTAACACAACATTGTTCATCTTTTGAAATTTTGGTTGCGGATTTAAAAATTAATAACAAATTAAGTATAAAATTAATTGGAGTGTATATTCCACCAGATTGTAAATTACATGACTATGCGAATTGCTTCGAATTGTTACAAACACATATTACTGATATTAATAACACGTTTATTTTTGGCGACTTCAATATTGCAGAAATTAAAGGAACCGAAAATCTAGATTTTACTAATGGAAGTGCTAAGTTTAAAAGTATGATTGAGTTTTTAAATTTTATTTCATTTTTGCTTTATAACAATGTAAAAAACTGGCAGGGCAAAACTTTAGATCAAGTAGTAGCATCTGCAGATAATATAAATAGTTGTAAGGTATGTCAAGAGCAGTTACCATTAGTAAAGGAAGATAGATTACATCCATCTCTGGAAATTCAACTTTCATTTACAGTATCAAGTTTTAGACAAACAGATAAGTTAGTTGGTAATAGATTTAATTTTAAAAAAGCAAATTTTGATTTGATGTGTGATTTGATGAGAAATATGACGTGGGAAGCTGTAACAGAGGAAATAGAGGTAGATAAAGCTCTAGATATCTTTTACTCAAAAGTACTTAATATATTTGAAGGATCTGTACCACAATATAATATTTACAAGAATTATTCTAATTTTCCGAAATGGTTTACGCCTGATATCAAAAAGTTGCTCAAACAAAAAAATAATTTTAGAAAGTTAAGACATGTTTCAATTTATTTTAACAATCAATTTATAAGACCAGAAAAAACTGAAATCATTAATTAACATAGAGCACAGGAAATATATACGGCAAATTGAGGAAAATATAGAAAATGAGTTTAACAATTTCTGGAATTTCATTAATAATAAGAATTCTAAGTCTAATCAAACAGAAATATTTTATTTTGGGGGTAAAGAAATAAATCAGAGTGATACTGCTAATGAGTTTGCGAAATATTTTGAATCTGTTTATTCTACCGACATTTCTAGCTATAACACTAATTTTACAAATATTATTAGTAATAACAATGTTTTGAATTTACCATCAATAACAAGCGTAGATTATGATAATGCAGTCAAAAAGCTGAAACCAAAGAAAGCTGCCGGTATAGATGGCATCCCCCCGTATATTTTAAAGGCATGCCAAGAGTGGTTAAAGTTACCATTATTACATATTTTTAATCTAATAATAACTTATTCAAAATTTCCAGAAAAATGGAAACTATCTTCAATTACTCCAATATTTAAGGCGGGTAACAAAAGAGATATTGAAAACTATAGAGGAGTCGCTATTATGTGTGCTCCATCAAAAATTTTCGAACAAATATTGCATGCTCATGTATATAATCACGTCAAAAATAGTATTAATGATCATCAACATGGTTTTATGTCGGGTCGCTCGATAAATACAAGTTTTATTTCATTCACCGAGTCTGCAAACAATGCGTTAGAAAAACAATTGCAATTGGATGTAGTGTATACGGATTTCGAAAAAGCCTTTGATAAAGTAAAACACGATGTTCTTTTAAGAAAGTTATGTAATTTTGGCTTATCTGATAATCTAATAAAGTTATTTAAAAGTTATTTGCAGAATAGGAGTTTTGTTGTAAAACACAATGGAAATACTTCTGGTAAATTTAAGGCTAACTCGGGAGTACCACAAGGGTCTAATCTTGGACCACTTTTGTTCTTAATGTTTATAAATGATTTAGCAAACGTCATCCAGTATTCACATTACTTATTATTTGCAGATGATTTTAAGTTATTCAAAATAATTCAAACTGTTAGGGATTGCGTAATGATTCAAAGGGATATTGAGAACATTTTATTATGGGGTGACAATAATAAGATCAAATTCAATATAAATAAGTGCTACGTTATGTCTATTACCCGTAAAAGAGAACCAATAGTATTTGATTATTTAATAGGAGTTAATGTTTTAAAAAGGACCAGTGAGGTCAAGGATTTGGGTTTGATTTATAATAATCAACTGTCATTTGCTACACATATTGGTAAAGCTGCAAAACGAGCGAACCGTATGCTGGGTTTTATATGTCGACAAACTTGCGATTTTACTAGTATTAAGGGTATAAAAATATTATATAATACTTTAGTTAGACCAATATTAGAATTTGGTTCCATTATTTGGGGACAACAACCTCAAGTACATTTAGAGGCACTAGAAAAAGTTCAGAATAAGTTTCTTCGTTATTTGTATTTCAAAAAACATCATCGATGGCCTGATTATGGAACCATAAGATCAACCATGCTAAGGGAAGAATTTGAAGTTTTGTCTTTGACTAGTAGGCGCAAATTTGTAATGGCAATGATTTTATATAAAATAATTAATAATATTTCAGGTACAATTGATTTACGAATGCGGATACCATTTAATGTTCCTCGAAAAGCAACGAGATATCAGTTGTTGTTTGGAAAAATAAGAACATCTGTTTGCTCTCCTCTAGAGGCCATGTTGAAACTAGCGAACAATATAAATTTAGTAAAAAACATTGATTTTACAATGTCAGTTGGTTGCTATAGACATATAGTGCAAGAGCACTTTAAACTAGTAGATGGATAATAGATATCATTAATCTAGCTGTTTTTGTGTTAAAGTCTTCTATATCTGCCTATCAATAGTTGTGCTAATGACTGTATATATTAGTTATATTTGTTATATAAAGTTTATGATTATAACTGTCCATGTAAAAAGGTTTTAGGACCTGTTTGGATTTTTATAAATAAATAAATAAATAAATAAATAAATAAAAGCGCCATAGCATATAGGATAGACTTTGAATTAAGAGATTGGGCTACTCCCAAAATTTCTTTAAAATCCATGCAGTAGGATAGAATTCGGAGGTAATACCTTGTTCTTAATCTCGCGCATTGACTGGTGTAATAGAAATAGAATGAAATGCAAATATTGTAAACTATTAATTTCTCAGAAAAATGAACTAATTTGAAATGAAAGTGTGACTATAATATTCTATTGATTTATGCAATAATCTATACATCTATAGTGTGTCTCCGAAATATGGCATCGAACATTTTCTCAAATGCAGGAATCAATGATGCGTAGAACTATAAAATATTTTCAACTATACAAGGTGTCTCTAAAATATCAAAATAACGAGTAACTGTGTTATTTTTATAGAATGCCAGTATCTAGTACGATAACGATAATAGATCGGTACGATAAAGCTCTCGGGCGGCCCTTCCGTCCAGCGTTTTTTATTTCCAATCAGAACGAGGCTGCCACACCTGAAGACCTGAAGAAACAGATTTGAAGTAGAGAAAGATCTTTAAATGATTGGTTTAACAGTATGCAAAAGTTTATTTTATAAAGAGAATATTATGTAAAACAAAAATTCATTTTCGAGAAAAAAAAATTGTTCGACCACAATAATATTTTTTATACTTACAAGTACAATCGTCGTCCTTATAGAAATACCCATCTCTACACTTTTCACATTTCAGGCCATCGTATTTATTTTTACAAGTGCAAGCTCCCGTTTCTTGATTACATTCAGACGATACTGAACCTTGCGGATTACACTGACACTCTAAAAGCAAAACCAATAACTTTAGTAATTCATACCTTTTCAATTAAAAAAAATTAAGTCAAATAGCTGAAAGAACACTATTGAATTAAACTAAATTTCAATAAGACATTAACATCACTTTATAACTTTTTCTCTGTTCTCCATTGTTAGTTTTTATTGTATAGTATATAAATTATTGTAATCACTGAATACATATATAGTGAAAAAATAATCCTATTAATTAAATTAATGAATAATTTACGCGATTATACAAGTAAATGTTATCCAAAAATATTCAAAACCTAAACCATATAGCGATCTCGTTCGCTGTCCACCAACTTGAGTATTTGACCATCTCTGGCCAAATACCCAAGTAGGTGGAGGCCAATAAACTAAAGAAGAAGAACGTTTACATCTAGTGCATAGCTTATGCAAATAAACTTTAGATTCACGATACTAAAAAGGGTGATTCACTGGTATTCTTTAAACAACTTGACTATAATAACATTTTCCTTACAACCTATACTAACCTGTACATTGAGAGAAGTTAAAAAATCCAGGAGCACATTCCTTGCAATATTTTCCTCCAAAGTTGGATTTGCAGGTACATTCGCCTTGAGATGGAGCGCACTGTAGCTCTAAGGTTCCATTGAGATAGCATTCACAAGGCTTGCAATTAGGATATCCGTAATAGCCAAAGCTGCAGCTGTCGCAATTTGGTGGTACGAACTCTTTTCTGCACTCACATCTTCCAGATCCCTCTGCGCAGTTGCCGGTGGAGTAAAAAATGTCACATTGACACGCTAAAAATAATTATATAATATTGTAACAAAAGAGTACTCTTGACCGACCCCGGTATAACAGGTCCCATCTCTACACAGACAGATATATACCGAAGAATCTAGATGAGACGCGAAGCACCGCCAGGGGAGGCGTGCGATTCATCGAATGTGGCGTGATTACTAGGGATGGGCGGTTCCGTTCTTCTGGAACGTTCGGAACGCTTCTGGTATTTTTGTATTCAATATATTTATAAGGACGCCAATTTTTAGGAGTAAGTTAGTGTATAAGACAAATTCAGACTGTAAAGTTGTATAAATAAATTTCGTATAAACGGACAATAAAACGATCGCGTATTATTGTTACAATATCAATAAGGAAGAATAGAATGTCTGTCCTGTGCCGAGGCATCTGTCCCCTTATCACCGTTGCTATTCAATTTAGCCTTAGAATATACAATAAGTAAAATATCATCTGAGCTGACAGGGGGATCTACGAATCGAGGATCAACACTATTGTTAGCCTTTACTGATGATCTAGATGCAGTCGCTCATTCTAAAAGAGACGTGAGAGAAGTGTTTTCACAACTCGAGGAGGAAACAGGTAGTCTGGGTCTTCGAATAAATGAAGAGAAGACGAAATACAAGCTAGTAACCAAAAATCAAGACAACTTAACTATTAATGACCACAACTTCGAAGTGTTCAAAGAGTTTAAATATCTAGAGGCGGTAATCACAGATGACAACTACTACATGGAAGAAAAGGTCACAGTAAGCATAGCTGCGGGGAATAGAATACTCCGTACAGTGGCGAATGGTCCTATGAGGCAGTTAAGGCAGTGCCTCACCAGTATATCAATCGACTGTTTACGTTATTTCGTTGTTTCATAATCAGCTTTTTAAATATAATTTAGCTTTTTGAAATTTCCTAAATAACTTTATTTTTATGAAAAAAATTAAAATCGGTACGGCCCTAACTCTTTATCTTTGTATCCGTCTTCCACGTGCCAGTATTATATGCATCTATATCTCATTCCAACTTTCTCAAATCATTACAGTTGAAGCTAGCCTCACACCATCCTTGTCTAGCATACTACCGTTTCTTAAAATAGGACAACGACAACAGTAAAACCGGCAAAATTTGAAAAATGTGCCACCGATTCTGGGAACAAAATTCATCTAACCTTGAGGCCGGCCTCAAACACGTGTTTTTTTACTTAAGGTTCCGCGGAACGGAATAAGAATAGCCGAGTTGAACAGACTGCAGACCATAGCTGTCTATGCAGACGCGGTATGCGAATGGATTATTATGTTTTAGAAGTTTATGGATATGTATTTAAAACATTGTTCATTTTAAATCATTGTTCACTATCACCTAATATATTGTTCTGAAGCTATTTCTTTGTAGTATTACATACATACATACATAATCGGTTGCCTCTTTTACCATTAGGTGTCGAGGATATCTTTGTAGTATTAATATAATTTATTATTCTAAATGGGAAATAAGCCACAATTTAACTTAAAAAATGATTTTATTAACTTTTCCACTTCCGCATCGGACGTTTACATACAAAAGTAGTTTTTAAGTGTTTCGAAAATCTTGTATTTTGTGGTTGTGTTTTTTTTTGTAAAAATTTTTGAAGATATTCTTCTTTAGGCGCGATTCGATTGAGGGTAAAATTGTACATAAATATGCGCGCCTGCGCAGACAGTATGTACACAGACAGTATGTAGTTCATTGCTAATCTTTCAAGATAGGTATGTATGTATCTGTAACCGTGCAAATAAGTCATTAAAAGAATATATTAGTGTTCTTAGGAAATGTATTATTTATTATAATTCTTGTATTTTTGGATTTGTGTTTCTCTGTGGTAAAATAATAAAATATTATGTAAGCATAACATTTTTACACTATATGTCGCCGTGTTGTTTAATTATATCCGAAACTTACATGTCAATTACAAGGACCTCGCTGGAGTAGTTGGTAATGCGTTAGCTCTGAGATTGGAATGACGCGGGTTCAAATCCTGGGCGATTCATTTTTTTTTTATTTTTGGTTGTTTTAATAAAAATTTTTTGAAAGTGGAAGATAAGAAAGTTAGTTTGATTTTTAAATAAAATACAAATAACCTGTTAAGTATATTTACTTCGTTTAAATTACCCATTATATAATAGAAGAATATCTTCTTACGTGCGTACAAAGTACACACACATTCTTTTTTTGAACATAGTTATTCAAATCGGAGTGAACAAAAGATTTAAGCGAATAATATAGCAATATGATTCCCATAGCCTTAGCTCATTCCCCATATCTTCCACGATTTTTGAAAAAACTCACACTCTTTTGTTATGTAAAATTTGAAATTTTCGATATGGAATTGGAATTCAAAATAACTCTATGAACTGAGGCTGAAAGCATTTGAGTCGATCGCATTCACGGGAAAACTTTTAGAGAACTAATCGGCTACAAATATTTCTTAAGGATTTTTTGTCCGGAATTTTTTGTGGGGATATTTTGTCTAAAAAATTTGTGGAGATTATTTGTCCGGGATTTTTTGTGGGGATTATTTGTCCGGGGATTATTTGTCCTGGGATTTTTTGTGGGGATTTTTTGTCCGGGGATTATTTGTCTGGGGATTTCTTGTGTAGGGATAATTTGTGGGGATTATTTATCCAAGCTTCGTGATAGCGTTATGCCGTCACAAAATCGACTCTCCGGCCATTAAAGAGAAGCTAACCATAATAATAAAATTCCTCAGGTGTAGTGTGCCTCACCACCTTCTACTATCACGAGCCGCCCCTGACTCCCTACCATTATTATTAAAATCTAAGCTGCTAAAGACAATATAAATTAAGACTGTACATATATATTATTCGCCAAGTTGTTATTTATGGAAACATGGGTTCTACATCAGCGGGAAATAAATAAGCTGCTGGTATCTGAAAGGAAGGTTCTTAGAATGATATTTGGCCCTCAAAGGGATGAATTGACAGAAGAGTGGAGAAGGTGCCGTAATGCTGAATTGGTGACTCTGTATGGTACTGAAAACATTGTCAGACATATAAAATCTAACCGAATAAGATGGGCAGGTCATGTGGTAAGATCAGAGGAAGACAGAGTGTTAAAAACAGTAGAAGTTTTTAGAGAGACCAGATGGTAGAAGATCAGTAGGGCGTCCCAAGAAAAAGATGGAAGGAGGATGTTGAACCTGATTTATCTAGAATTGGGGTACAGCAATGGGAAATGCAAGCGCAAGATCGTAGAACATGGAGGGCTATAGTAGATGCGGCGAAGACTCACCCCGAGTTGTAAAAACAGTCAAGAAGAAGAATAAAGGATATAAAAGTCACCTACTCCCGAGTGGATAAGTTTTCGACAAGTACTGAAAGCAAATTATTGTCAGAACTATAAATAGTACGTTCTTTAAAGGTGAAATATTGCAAAACCTCTAAATTTTAAACAACTGCTTGGATTGACATGAAATTTGGCATACACATAGCTAACAAGTCAAAGAAAAAAATTGATATTGTGCTGATGTGTTCTTTTGCCCTAGGGGTGAGTTTCATCCCCTTTTGGGGGTGAAAAATTTATATTCGAAATAAGTCCGGAAATTGATAAAATGAATAATTCTAAGCAACTTTTGTTCTATAAACTTTTTTCACCAAGTTAATACTTTTCGAGTTATTTGCGAGTGAATATTTAATTTTTCTACAAAACAACCACATCTTCAGACGGTTTTTCGCATATAACTCAAAAAATAAGTATTTGGTCGAAAAAAATTCTTATCAACAATATAGCACATAAAAAAGTGAAAAACATGGTGGATATATTAGGTCACTATACCTAGTATAAGCAGAGTTATAGCTAATGAAAAATAGGTTCATATTCGTCAAATTCCAAATCGAATATTTTAACGTGCCATAACCAAAAAACGAAGCACTTTTTTGGGGAAAACTCATGTTAACTTTTTTAAAGTGTTTAAAAAATGCTTATTTTTGTTTTTTTTTAAATTTCTTAGCATCAAAAGTAAAAAAGTTAGGTTCAAAATAAAGTTGGCCTTTTTTTGGTAAGAAATCGGGAAAATCACCCCCTAATTAGCATTTCAAATGAACTTAATTGTTACCACTATACAAGTGTTTTACTCTCGTATGTATTGGTCATATGATCTGTAACTTTCATCGGTTCAAAGTCCTTATTTTTGACAGAGCTGTAGTTAAAATGGCTTGAACGAGTCACTTATCACGAGTGTATGCAAATTTGGAAACACCTAATCTTAACCAATTTTTGTCTTGAAAAACAAAAAAATACAAAATATTCAGAAAGGTAGAGCCGACATTTTTTATTGTTTAAGATTTTTGGTATCTCTGACAATTTTTAAGTTATTTTGAAAAAAAAAAGCATTTTTTTCAAAATTAAAATTTTGAAAAAAAGCATTTTTTTCAAAATTAAAATTTTTAAAAATTTTACTTTAAAACCCAAATTTTTTCAAAAATAAGCACTTTGAATCGATGAAACTTACAGATCATATAAACACAACATAAGTAAAGTAACTTGTGAAGCGGTAACGATTACTTTCATTTAAGTTGCTAATTGGGGGGTGATCTTCCTGATTTTTTTTTGCCAAAACAAAAGGGACCAACTTATTTTGAGCGTAACTTGCTTATATTTGATGCTAGAATTTTTTTATAAAAACAGAAATAAAGCTTTTTTTAAACACTTTAAAAAAGTTGTAATGTGTTTTCCCCAAGAATGCTTCATTATTTGGATATTTCACATTGAATTATTCTATTTGGAATTTTTCGAGTATGAACCTATTTTTCATTAGCTTTAACTCTGTTTTTGCTAGGTATAGAGACCTAATATACAGGGTGGTTCATCTTATTCGCCTCGGTGTCTGTACGGAAAACCACTTAATATTTTAAAAACATTTCTTCACAGAAATATACAGGGCCTTTAATACTACAATCTAAAAATAATACGAATTATACAGGGTGCTCCAAAAAAGAGTGGTATATCAAAGTTATATTTTTTCTTATGGAATGCCCTATATCCGATGACAGTACTGAATTGACCTTAAAAAATAAGCTATACTTTCATAAGGTTTCCCTATACCTAAATACAGGGTGTTTTGATTTATTTCGATTTTTATGAAAATGTAAGGTTTTAGAAAAAAATAAATATCTACGAATCTAAGAATCAGTAACAAATTATTTCTTGGATCTTAATAATAGACTATTTAGCATACTTAAACAGATGATTACTGTAACAAAATTTCTTACAGGGTGGTCAAAATATGAGATTGTTCTATTAATAAATTCAAGCTGTAATAACTGACTTATTTTAAATAGAACACCCTGTATCTTACTAGTCTATTGCGTATAAAATTTACTTAGCTTTCAATTTATATTAGAGTTTCCTATACCTATCTTTTACAGGGTGGTCAAAATATTAGATTGTTCTATTAAAAAATCAAGCTGTAATAACTTACTTATTTTATCTGGAACACCCTGTATCTTACCAATCTATCGCGTAGAAAATTTACTTTGCTTTCAATTCTTATTAGGGTTTCCTATACCTATCTCCCTTCATTTTTTAAATATTTAAAGATTTCCTAATTTGTAAGCTTTAAAAATTAGAATTAAGTACCTATGTCGTGGTTATGTACAACACATCACCAACACCGGCAATATACTTAAATATCTTAGTCAAGATGCTTTCGTTAATAAAATTCAAATTTTTATCATTTAATCACACAAAGTGTTCTTATTTTAAATGACAGTCGATATTCTATTCTTTATAATGGAAGATATTTAAAATCTCTTCAATTCCATGTAAACATTCTCAATACACATGTTATTCTGTAAATATAAATTCCCATGTTATTCGGTAAATACCCATTTTTACATATTTTTGTACAATAGGCTCGTTTTCGTCATAGTAGCCATTGCATTTAATAGTTTGTAATTGCGATTCAAAGATTCAAACAAAAAGTGGTGTTCTTAAATTTACTTAATAACCGTTGGTTTAAGGTATGGAAAATACTTATACGGAATGAAATATAATTTAAATATCTTCCAGAATACGGCATCTAATATAGGATATGCAGTTTAATATAAACATATTATTCAATGTCACATGTAGGCCAAAATCAACTAAAATAATACAACACTCTGTGTGATTACATGATAACAATGAAAATTTTATTAATGACAGTATCATGTCTAAGTATATTGCCGGTGTTGGTGATGTGTTGTACATATGTAACCACGACATATTTACTTAATTCTAATTTTTAAAGCTTGCAAATTATTAAATCTTTAAATATTTAACAAATGAAAGGAGATAGGTATAGGAAACTCTAACAAGAATTGAAAGCTAAATAAATTTTCTACGCGATAGGCTAGTATGATACAGGGTGTTCTATTTAAAATAAGTAAGTTATTACAGTTTGAATTTGTTAATAGAGCAATCTAATATTTTGACCACCCTGTAAAAAGATAGGTATAGGAAACCCTAATACAAATTGAAAGCTAAGTATATTTTCTACGCGATAGGATAGTAAGATAGAGGGTGTTCCATTTAAATTAAGTAAGTTATTACAGCTTGAATTTGTTAATAGAACAATCTCATATTTTGACCATCCTGTATGCAACTTTGTTGCAATGAGCATCTGCTTAAGTATGCTAAATAGTCAATTATTAAGATCCAAGAAAGAATTTGTTACTGATTCTTAGATTCGTAGATATTTATTTTTTTCTAAAACCTTACATTTTTATAAAAATCGAAATAAATCAAAACACCCTGTATTTAGGTATAGGGAACCCTTATGAAAGTATAGCTTATTTTTAAAGGTCAATTCAATAATGGCATCATATATAGGGCATTTCATAAGAAAAAATATAACTTTGATATACCACTCTTTTTTGGAGCACCCTGTATAATTCACATTATTTTTAGATTGTAGTATTAATGGCCCTGTATATTACTGTGAAGAAATTTTTTTTAAATTTTAAGTGGTTTTCCGTACAGACAGGCGAATAAGATGAACCACCCTGTATACACCGTTTTTTTTTTACTTTTTTATAGGCTATAGTTTTGCTAAGCATATTTTTTTCAACAAAATGCTTACGTTTTGAGTTATTTGCGAAGAACCGTCTAAAAACGTGGTTATTTTGTTGAAAAATGAATATATCCACTTGGAAATGACTCGAAAAGTATTGATTTGGTGAAAAAGCTCTATAGAAGAAAAGTTGCTTAAAAGTAGTCAGTTTATCTATTTCGGGACTTATCTAGGACATATATTTTTTCACCCCCGAGATGGGGTGAAAATCACCTCGAGGGCAAAAGCACACATCGGCACCATATCACTTTTTTCTTTGATATGTTAGCTATGCGTGTGCCAAATTTCATGTCGATCCAAGCGGTTCTTTAAAATTTACAGCAAAAACCGTGAAAGAATGTACTAAAATAAAGAAAATAAAAAAGTTGGCATAAAAACGAATACTTACGTTGACATACATCTGTTTCGTTCCATTGCTTGTTGTAAGGCCTGAAGAACCTATCTTGGCATTTATTGCAGTTAATTCCTTCTGTATAGTCTCTACAATTTTTGCACGTTCCACCTCCATCGTATCTGCCATGAATATCGAGTGACAGATGTTGCTTGTCCACTTCTGGATCGTATTCACATTCATCGCTGTGGCCAAAACAGTTGCAAGCTAGAAGAAAATAAAACTATGTATACTCTACTTTAATGAGGTCTAATTCAGAAGTTAAAAACTGAAAGCCATACGACAAAATTTATTTTAAAACAAAATACAGTACTATAAATAAGTAAAATAGAAGAATGATGAAATGGTTGCAAGTGTGCGTCCATAAATGCAATGTATCGGTAAAGAAAAAAAATTAGTTGGTTAGGTCTTTACCTGACCATTAAAATAGAAGGAACTCAAATACTATGACGTTTTCTATTCTTTTCTCTAAATATTTTAACGGTATAAACATCACATGTTTGTTAGGTTTCTTTAAATAATTATTCTCCGTCTCAGTCTCCTTCTTCCAATTCTTTCTTTGACATGGCTTCGTCGACTTCATTTTTCCATAATCTTCTCGGTCCTCCTCTTTTTCTTGTTCCTCTTGGGCTCCATTCTGCAAACTTGTTTATCTATGAATTTTCTGCTCTACGTACGTGGCCGTACCATTTCATTCTTCTCCCATCTATATACTGCAGGGTATCTTTTTTCAGTTTCATTGTTCTCCTTATCTCTTCATTTGATATTCTGTCACTTCTGGTTAGACCAGAGCATCTTCTTCAGTACTCCATTTCGGTCGTCAGAATGCTCCTTTGGTTTTTTGTGTTTGTCATCCAAATTTCTGCTTCATATGTCATGATACTCCATACTATTGTTTGGTATATCATGTGTTTTGTTTTCCCCCCATAATTTTCCCCTATAAATAATTGTTTTAAAGTAAGTTTTTTCGTTATCTTAGCTAATAACTTTTCTAATTCCTGAGTGTCTAATGCCTGGTTGCACCAATAGATTTTAAGCTTAAAATGTGCTTTAAGCTCAGCTTACGAAACACGCGTTGCACCGTTGAGTCTTAGATCAATTTTCAGCTTGCCACAATGGATTACATAGATAAGAATCAAAAATTATGGTGAACGTAAGAGGGAATTAAAGCGGCCTTGTCTATAAGCTGAGCTGGGCTAAGCTGGAGCTTAAGGTTTGTTGGTGCAACCAGGCAAGTCGTATCTATAAAGCAGGTACTTACGTTCACAAATAAAAGGAGCATTATGTTTGGATTGTTTCCAAGCTTTTTGTTCGTATCCTGGACAGCAACTATTACATTTAGCTCCGCAGGTATTATGCTTACAGTTACATAACAGAACCCTGTTGTCTTGCCGATCTGGAATATCACAAGCATCTGCGTGTCCATTACACATGCAACGACCTCCTATGCTTATCTCTTTGATGGAATAGAAATACTAAAAAATAGAACGATTAACGATAAGAAAAAGAATATTAATTTAAATAAAGAAAACAAAAATTGTATAACTTAGTTCTGTTTATCTTTTATGGTAAGCTGATGAAGTTATAACATTCATGCTTATGTAAGTTATGGCTCACAAATCTGGTCAAACATACATTGCGAGGCATAAGTTAGGGATACATAAATTTATGCTCAATTTCATAGTTGACTTTTTCGTGAACTGTTTAACCGATTCCGGTAATTAATTTTTTTTTATTTTATTTTAGATTTTTCTTTAGTAGATAGGTACACATTTGTGTAAAGGTTTATTCAAACTTCTTTTTTGTACTTATACCGGGTGGAAGAAAAGAATTGTTTTTATTATGTTATGTTTGAGACACCCTGTAGCGAGGACGAGGTACAAATAATGTGTGTATACATCGGAATCGTATTGTAGTCTTATGTTTTGTGAACATTTTATTTTTTGAATGTTCTTGATATCTTTAGAAACAGAGAAAATAGACGGTTTTGTAGTTTAACATGTATTGTAATTTAACTGAAACCAAAATTTTGGGACATCCTGTAACGAGGAAACGGTAGAAAGGTGGGTATACATCGATATCATGTTCTAGTCCCATATTTTGTGAACATTTTATTTTTGAAGTTATACTTCTTTATGGGCGTAATGACGGTGAAATTTTATATGGTAAAACCTAGCGACCGGGCGCATGCGCATTATAACTATGTTCTGATTGGATGTTCAAATGACATGACAAAAATTATCCAATATGGCAGCTGTGGGACTGTGGTTTGGTTATAATGTATGCTTGTTGCGTTTTAAAATTTGTAGGAAGAGAAACAACAAACAAAAAGTTAGTTAATGGTTATACTGCCTTTTTAAATAGTTTTCATATTATATTTTTGGACTTATTTACATAGAAGAGATGATTGTTGCATGCCAATGTGAAAGCTCATCAAACAGTGACTAATATGAGTGCCGCAGATCTCGCTTATTCAAAGCTAAAGCTAAAGAATCTTTCACTGGTAAGTGTTTTATAAATAGTTGATCAAATTTTGTTATGATATTTGAACATAGCCACTTTGTACGACGCAAGTGATTGCGAAATTTATTAGTCGTTATACGGGCTCCGATACCTACCTTGAACCTACCAAAATACATAAGTAGTATGTAATACTTTTATTTACATAATTTGATTACCATCAAAATTTCTATCAATATTCACCTAATATATATTGTTTTCTTACTCCATGTTTTGTTGTATTTTTTCAATTCTAAATCATTTCAATTCAAAATCAAAATAATTTGATTTACATAAGTTAAAAATGTCAAAAGGTTAATCTGTTTAGTTAGACGATCTTCGCACATAATGATAAGCTGTCTCTGTGGTGAAGTTTTAATGCGAGTGAATCCCAATACAACGTAAATACCAGCCGCGTGGTAAGTTCGTTCGAATCCCAATAGACTTTTAATTTTTTTATTTTTTTTATACATTTTATGATTGTAAGTATATTTATTATATAATTTTATTTTCAGAAAATACGTATTTAGTTAAAAAAATTTCCGACAATTAATGTTCAGAAATCATTTGTGGCATTTTTAATGTGTTTGTGTGTGTTTTATTTTTTTATTATTTTAATTTTTGACACTGTTTTAATAAAAATGTTTGAGAAGTAGTAAGTATAAATTAATTTAATATTTAAATAAAATATAAATAAAAAGTATATTAATTTCGTTTATAATCATATAATCATATAATAGAAGTATAACTTCTTACGTGCGTACAAAGTACACACACATTCTTTTTTTAATTTCTCTGGTATCTCTAATAACAAAGAAACTAGACGGTTTTACTCTTTAATATGTGTTTTAACTGACGACATGCGATACGTGAAGAGACCATGTCTCATCATACCGCTAAGATGAAATTATTTTCCATATATAGTGCGAAAGGAACAGAGTGTTCAACGGAAAAAAATATGTGTAATGTACCTCTCGATATTTAAGGAGCCTCCACGTAGACACCAAATCCTTGCTTACTCTCAAGGAAATTCCACTCCAAAACACTCCAGAGCCTCTATTAAACAATCTCGTCTCTCTTATGTTGTGCTGTGCATACCGCTCACCTGGTCGACAAATAACTCTTATAGGTGTAGATAAGAACTGTTTACGTTATGTGTCTTTCTGTTTTTAAAGTTTTGTTAACTGTTATTTTTTTATTGTAAATTTAGTTTTGTTTAAGTTAAGACTCATGTTAAAGAGTAAAACCACCTATCTTCTTTGTTTCTAAAGATATGGGGGACATTCAAAAAGCAGAAGTGTCACAAAACAGAAGACTACAACACGATTTTGATGTATGCTCACATTTGTACATCGTCCTCCCTACAGGGTGTCTCAAACTTAACACAAGAAAAACATTTCTTTTCTTCCACCCGGTATAAGTATATAAAAGAAGTATGACTAAACATTTGCACAAATTTTGTAAATACTACAGAAAAATATAAAATAATAAAAAAATTAGCGGAATCCGTTAATATCTTCACGAAAAAAGCAAATATGAAAATGAGCCTAATTTTCTGTATCACTAACTTATGTCTCGCAGTATATACATCAATTCAACAGACCATAGAAACCAATAGTTTCAATAGTTTTCTCGCACTTCGTTTTACCTGCTGCTAAATTTTGTGTTGAACCTTTGACTTTGTGCATTTTTGCTCCGTTCTGTACTCTGAATTAATCACGTATTTTAAATCCCTTTCTGTATATCTAAGGTTTTAATTCGGCGTTTTACATTGATATATTCGAACGATAGTTTTTCATAAACATTCTAATACCATCTTAAGATATTCGAAGAAAAACACTTAAATGTGTTTTCGAATAGATTAAACAAAATTTGAATTTTTATTTTAATCAGCCCAAATTGCCTTTGGTAAATAGCTTTTTCTGTAAGAATTGCATCTCAAGAACGTCGATTGTAATAACAAAGTCGAATCATTTATTTGTATTGGGAGCTGCAGCAAACAGAATTAAAAGTGGTTGTTTAGAAATTGCCAAATTCCTCTTGGTTTGTTTCTAAGCGCAACCAATGACTCGCTAGATAGAAATCGTGACAGCTGGAGTGCGGCTTGAGATCTAATGTTAATGGAGTTATCATCGCAACGACAAATTTTTCCATGATTCCCGGTTGAGATCTTGAAGAGGTCGGGGCTTTGACGTTTCACTAGGTGCTGGGAGTGTCCCAGTACCATCAATTCCCGTTTAACCCATTCATCAAATAAAGATTTCTGTCTTCGTTCTCCCGCTAGAGATGGGACTGAAAGTATGTTTTGTGATTTTGTTTTTGAGAAACCTATTATGGTATCCTGAAGTTCCGATAACCTGTCCAGTTGCCTGCTTAGGGGAGTGTATGTAAAGTAGTGTCCGTAATTCATGAATTTGTTAGCGGGGAAGCGGTTCCTCTCGCTTCCATAAATATTCTAAAAATATTTACAACATGCTTTTTAATTTTATACGTAAAAATTCTGAAGCGGATCACAGACCGATTCTCGTGAATAACGTAAAACCTCGCTGATTAAGGATTAGGTAATAAACTTCTTTTGCAATACATACAATATTATGTTTTTTTGTTAGATGAACACTTACCCTTCTCGTGACAGTAGGATCCTGTCTAGCCACAGACATAAGATGTCCTAGTAAGTTCTTAGTTCTAAGAAATCTCAAACGTACATTAGTAGCTCTTGTCCATTCTTGCAGTACCGATGAGTTGAAATAGTGATTGGCAGATGGTCTCTTCTTCAGCAGCGAGATTGGTATCTACAATAAATAACAAAAAGCAGATATGAGACATGTTACTTATTTGTACTCGATACAAAATTAGATAGTCGGTGAGATAGCCAAGCAGGACAGACGCTCGACTTCACTTCGTTTCAATGCTGAAGTGGATCTAGTGAATGTGCGTCCAAACTCTGGCCCAGTGAACAGAAAAATAAAAAGGTTTAAGTACGCAGTAGAGATGTTGAAAAAGTATCTATTCGTTACAAAGTAATCGTTACTTACGAATACCGAAAGTAACTATACAGAGAGGCAAATCGTTACTTTGATTACTTTGTTTACTCTGATTACTTCGTACCAGTCGTATCAGAGCGAGTAACGACTATTGTACCTATCTACTTTGATAACTTCGTTACTTCGTACCAATCGTATCAGAGCGAGTAACGACTATTGTATCTACAATCAGTACACTTGATTACTTTCTACCAATCGTATTCCAGCGAGTAAAAACAAATTGGTGAAGGTCGTTGTTATATCGGAATACCTATACAAAATACCTACCTACTGAGAAATACGATTCTCGATATGATTACCGGTACTCAAATACAAAAGTAACAAAAGTAATCATAGTAACCAAAGTAACGAATACTGTAAATGATTACTTTATACAAAAGTAACGATTTGTAACGAATACTCGGAAGTAAATATAATCAACATCACTCGTACGCAGTAGTTTAAAATTCTAAATATGAATCTACCGCTTAGTTTAGAATACGATAGTGTCTGATAAGGGCTTGCTGCTCGCTGATACTCCTCCATAGATTCTTGTGCAATGAAAAATAGTTGGGGTAGTTCTGTAGGCATAAAGATAATTATCAATTATTTTTAATTATATTCATTGAGTAAGCTTCTTTATTTTGTATTTTTGCTGCCGTAATCTATTTTAAGAGGCTTTCTTAGAAGTTTAGATCTTTTGGAAGGATGTAAATCATCACAGCTATGCGAAACTTCTAGAACGCCACTCCAGATAGCTACTACATTTGCAGATAGACCAGAATATTCTTCGTCATTCCACATTTCTCATTTCTCTAATTTTGACCTGCACATTCTTGCTCTGAACATTCTTGCCCTTCCAACACGTGCTCTAAGTCTTCAAATTCCGTCTTTTAATGTTCAATTTTCGTGTCCGCCCCAGCTTGTGTGGAGGAGGAGTTCTGGATTAAGTTGTGGTACTTTTGTACTTCGCGGAAGAAGAACGGGCGAGGAAATACTCAACCCTGACTCGGCGCGTCCCACTGGCTGATAGGGAAATGTTCTACAGATATATATGATATGTGTGAATAAGGTCTTACAAATAAGCACCCGTGGAACAACTGAGGAAATGGCACAGGACCTCGATTTTTGACCCTTCGCTTCGTTATCGATCATTCGCTATCTGTACACTAAACAGATACGAAGCGAATACGTTCGATAACGAAGCGAAGGGTCAAAAATCGAGGTCCAGGGCAGCAGCTGTGTCATTAGTGATTGAACAAACTACAGTTTTAAGTTTTTATAATTTCTGACAGTATACCAAAATGAGGTTATTTATATTATATCTTACCTCTCCTCCTTCTAAGGGAACGATCTTAGAATACTCTGTGGTGCATATAACAGAATTATCTTTAGCAATAGGTGCCAAGCTTTCTCTTCCGAAGAAAGTCTCACAATCCGAAGGTGAATCAGAAAAGTATTGCCAAGGGGTGAACGTCTTTCCATAATCAGCTGATTTCTCTAAAATCCATAGACCGGGTCTAGGTGAGTTTGCCATTTTGATGTAAACATATGCGACGTGAAATTCCTGCAACAAGAAGTATATTAGTTATGAATTGTTGAAAATAAATAAATTTAATATTAAATTTATTATACGAATTAAGAACATTCCAAAATTCTGCAAAAATATAATACAGTGCCAGAATGTTGTTGCGAGCACGCGGCGTGCACGCTAGTGTGCAGTAAATAATATCAAATCATGTACTGCTGAACCGCCAGCGATCCCCCCAGTTTGCCCGCAGCGGGCAAGCAGCTAGAAGACACGCAAATGTGCACCGATCCTTATTCGCGGTGTGCAAGTACTTGGAGGGGATACGAGAAACGATCGTGCGCGAATAGCGGAGAAATCTTGCAACTTTCTTAAATAATTCATATTGTCAATTGAAATTGTTAAATTAACGTATATTTCATACCTAATGTCATTAGAGAGATATCGCAAAGGTTAACGTTAATAACGTGTGAAGACGTAAATAACAGATAACGGTCTATTTCAACACAGGCATCAAGAGAGTTATCGCAAATGTTTTGGGGCGGGGCTTAACGTTATTATGACAACCGACGTTTGGAATTAAATGTAACCTAGAAATTAATGTTTAGGAATACTATAAATGTTTTTTTATTGAAAAATGAATTTGAATATTGAGCAGGTTGACATGCATTTGAATTTTAATGATTTAACAAACAATAAATATAAATAATCAGTATAAAAATAATTAAAATATCTGAATAACTAATATCCTAAGCACAAAAGTAGTCTATTGTAAACAAAATAAGAACACAAGCATTTCTTAACACAGGAAACAAGATGATTTACAATTTTTAGTTTATAAAATGTGTTCTACAAATTATTTTTATGTTTCATCCCAAACGTCAAATTAGCGTTAACGTTATTACCATCCCTTATTTCGACCTAAATAGCGGGACACGTTATCCGGTATTAGCGTAACATTCACTCTGCGCTTGCGTACATGTCAAAATAGCGTACCTATTCCGCTAATAGCATGCGGTAAAATGCCTGTGCTATATCTCTCTATTGAAGAAGAAAAATTATGTGTGGCTCACAATATTGATATGATATGAAATTATTATATAAAAGTATATTTAATTATTTTGCTTGCAGTACTGCATTTTATGAATAATTCATTTTATTTACTACATACAATTGTTTAACTTTTAATAACATAACCTAAATCTTACTTTTTCTTCTTATAATTTTTTTTTGGGGCTATGGCCTTGACAATTATCCAGCAACCAGGACTAATATAATTGGCCAATATAATTAAAAGTGCGAAAGATGTTGCCGAGCTATGAAACCAGGTGTCGCTTTTCCGAACTTGCACGGTCCCACTAATAACCGGCAAAATAACGCAAAAGATGGAAAACATATTAAGTTGTGAGATAAAAAGAAATGAAACTAGTGGAGGTGGGAGATTTAGCGATAAAAACCTATAAACTTACGTTCTGTTTATTGTTTCCCGCCTTTAGACGTATCAGAGGAGTATGTCAACTAAAACTGTCACTGTCACAGTGGCAGTTGCCAAACTCGTCATAACTTCTAAAGGTGGGAAACAATAAATGTACATTGATAGTTTCATTTCGTTTTATCTCACAATTTAATGTGTTTTCCATCTTTTGCGTTATTTTACCGGTTATTAGTGCCCTTATCACTGTATACAGTCAAATGTAATTTTCCTATATTCCTTGATAATAGTATGATAATAATAATTGCATAAAACATAAAAACATACACCTGATTACAGGGTTGCCGAGTTTCAAACTGTCATTAAAGTAACATAAAAAATTAAAGCTGAATTAGTTGGTAATCATCCGTCATTAATATCCATATCATTCCCCGCATTTGGGCACATCCTACTAATTATAATAACTGATCTTTAAGAAATCCCAAATGGGCCAAATGTTTAAAAGCACATTTGCTACTCTTCTTCTCGATGTGCCTATCCATAATGAATGTTGGGGATCATCATGGCAATCTTTATCTTATCTGCAGTAGCGCGGAAAAGCTGCACATATGTTGTGTTGAACCAGGTTCTGAGATTCTTCAACCAGAATGTCCTTCTTCTTCATGGGCCACAATTTCCGAATGGCTTGTAGGAGGGCATATTTGCATTTATATCGCATTTTTGATCCTGCTAAAGGTGGATCTAGCTTTTCTGATGCCTCTTACCTCCTGGTTGTTGGTCCATTCTTTATTTACTATGATGCCAAGGTACAATTGCAGTGAGTCACTCATTCTACTGAGGTTTTGTTTGACTAGAGTTGACCTTCTGGTACCTTTGTCTTGCTAATTACCATGAGCTTCGTCTACATTTCTATCGAGTCCATATTGTTGACTGTAGTACGTGATTTTGTTCATAAGAGCTTGTAGGTTTTCAAAAGTTCAAATACTATACATATATGCAGATGGCATCATAGTATTCTGTATCCATCTACACTACATGCCATCTGTAGCCATCTGCATGTTTGATGTTGTTTAGCCGGTACCCGTCTAGTAGAACACCCTTTTCAATTTCGTGCAAAGCTTCTCTATAAATATTCTTTCAGAGTAGAGATTAAAGATTAGAGGAGAGAGGCTTGCCTCATTCCACGCATGATTTTCACATATTATTATTCGTTGTGTTTACCTTCAACTTTCAGATTGGCGGTGTTATTGTACATAATAATTGAAACGTCACCATGAATTTTAATTTAGTTATGGGTTTTATCTGTAAGTTTATTATTTTTATCAAGTTTAATGGTGTGTCCTTGTCTACATAAAAACGTATTTTAGTAGAAAAATTGAATGTATTCCCGAAATTTGCAGTAAACTGAAAATATCTCGAAAACTCACGAGTTTAGGTATAGGGATTGCTATATAAAAATGAAAGAGTATCACAAATACAAAATTTTGAAAAAATAAAATATAGGGTGATCCATTTAAAAAAATTAAGAAAATCGTAATTTGGTTTTGTAGTTCACCCTGTATACAAATAGTTGTCAATGATTTCAATTTAACTTAACTTAAAAACCACAGTATATTGTTAATCTAATTATGTAAAACAAATTATTGTTAACGAATTACTTATTTATATACATGGTGTTAATCTCATAGGGATTTCGAAATAAAAATGGTCATAACTTGTTAAATACTCTGTATAGTAATGCAAAACCCTATATTATATGAACAAGAATTATGAGAATATAAATATGAAATAGGGTGTCCCATTTAAAAAATTATATGTTTGATATACCACGCAGTTATTGATCACCCTGTAGAAATGGACATATTTTCCACGCCTAGAGAATATCATTGCCTACATTTTTTCTAAATATCTTTTTTCGATATTCTATACCATAATGGAATTATCGACCGATCCCGCACTAAAAACTCACCCTGTATATCCTATCAGATTAAGAATAATGGAAATCCTCTGGTCGAGGCTTCTAAAAATGCAAGCCATACTGATTCTGAGACTTAGGAAGATGAAGGAATTTTACAATTTATAATTCTCATCCCATCTGCTCAGGCGGTATATTTCCAGCGAGAATGGTTCCCTCCGTACTCCAAATAGAGTAAATATAGGTACATATAAACTAAAAATGAAATTGCAATAGGTATAAATTTTCAATTTCATTGCAAGCCGAAACTGCCGTCGTATTACATTCTAGTTCAATCAGAGAGTACAGCAAGCATCTCTACCGGTTTCGGGGCTTCGTAGCCCCTCATCAGGAGATACATATTTATGCTCTTCTCTCTGACGGAACCAGGGTAATACTCCGTGCGCAGTCTCGATTTTTGGCCTGGGACGCTCTAGTAATATCTGCTAGAAAAAAGTTTAAGTTTTTAATCTAATAGCACACAAAATGATATTTAAAATACCATTCTATACTAAATTTACAATCAAGATGCAGTAGAAATAAATTCTACTAGGAGCTCTCCCGAATCATAATTTACAATGTATAAACTTTGGAAATCATGATTTGGGATTTACAATGTATATACATTTATTCCAGGGTAATAAGGTTTTTTCCATGACACTCGAGCAGCCAGGGTACTGAAGCGTTTTTTCGACAGGTAGTGCCTATAAGAGCAAATTGTAACTATTTCCTGCGTAGGTTATGGCGGCCATTTTTATTTATAAACAATTAATTGTCAAAAAATGGCATTTTTCACTTTTTTTTCAAATCAATGGAAAACAGTGAAAGTTATGGTTTTTTGAGTACAAATATCTTTGAGATTATGGAAAAAGCTTTAAAATACAATTGCGAAAAAAGGTCGGAATTGCAAAAAAAAATAATTTCGCAATATCTATTGTAAAAATTAGTGAACAGCTTTGAAATTTTTGTCATATAAGGGTTCTTTGGTGCTTAATACGTGATAAAAATTTCAAAGCGATTCATTGAATTGTTTAAATTTTATTCAAATTGTTTATCCCAGAGAACATTTTTTTGCAATAACATAAGTCAGAAGATAATGACGTTAGAACCATTCCACAGGTGACAAATGAAAGAGCATGAGCTATATTTTCAACTTGGTTTAAAAAAAGCGAATAAAAAATGCATTTATTAGTAATAAATAATTATGCAAAAGTATCGTAAATCTTTCCTTATAAACTTTTTATTTTGTTATATAAGAAATTTTTATAAGAATATTTATTACAATTTTTTATCAATTATAATATAAATAACATTACTTGGTAGGTAGTTGTGCATTTAAAACAGGGTAAAAAAGTTAATTTTTTTGGAAAAAGTTATTCAAAAAGTTTATATGGAAAGATTTACGATACTTTTGCATAATTATTTATTACTAATAAAAGCATTTTTTATTCGTTTTTTTTAAACCAAGTTGAAAATATAGCTCATGCTCTTCCATTTGACACCTGTGGAATGGTTCTACGTATTTTTTTCTGACTTATGTTATTGCAAAAAAAATGCTCTCTGAGATAAACAATTCGAATAAAATATAAACAATTGAATGAATCGCTTTGAAATTTTTATCACATATTAAGCACCAAAGAACCCTCATTTGACAAAAATTTCAAACCTGTACACTAATTTTTACAACAGTTATTGCGAAAATAATTTTTTTGCAATTCCGACCTTTTTTCGCAATTATATTAACAATAAATGAGTATATCAAACTTTGTAGTATGTCATTTTAAAGCGTTTTTATTTGTTATTTGTACTAAAAAAATCAAAATTTCACTGTTTTCCATTGATTTGAAAAAAAAAAGGGAAAAATGCCATTTTTTGAGAGTCAATTGTTTATAAATAGAAATGGCCGCCAGATCCTACGCAGAAAATAGTTACAATTTGTTCCTATAGGTATTACTTGTCGAAAAAACGCTTCAGTACCCTGGCTGCTGAAGTGTCACGAACAGGGTATACTTACAATATTTTGTCTTATTACCCTGGCCTAATTGTAAATTATGATTCGGGAGTGCTCGTAGTAGCATTTAACGTGTCTTGGTTGGTTTATTTCTACTGTATCTTGATTGTAAATTTAGTATATAATATGCTACCAGATTAAAAACAATGGAAAACCTTCTCTGGTTACACCATCCGAGGCTTCTAAAAATGCAAGCCATACTGATTCTGAGAACTATAGGAAGATGAGGGAATTTTACAATTTATAATTCACATCTCATCTGCTCAGGCTGTAAATTTCCAACGAGAATGGTTCACTGGAAAGGGCCTAGCCGGGTAAGATGATGAAAAATGCCCCCAACTCGATTCGAATTCCATATAGGTCACCGTTTAGCACATATAGCGGAACTCCCTTTCTGAAATTTTTAGTCCCCTAGGTGGTCACGTGACCCACCTAGAGCCTAATTAGGCTTTTTATGTTTTTATTTTTTATCTCAGCCGCATCGAGAGCTAGCGAAAAACTTTAAATAAAAAAGTTGTAAGTTTCAAAAAGTTTTAGAGAGATTTAAGAGTTTTAAGATTTTAAAATTTTAAATGAGTATAAAAAAATAACTAAGACATTCGTTTTCACGAAAAAAATTTATAACGTCTATTTTTGCGTAATGTTTCACCCTGAATTTTTTCAGATTTTTAAAATTTTTTGAAACGTACTTTTAAAAATAAAAAACCGCATTTTTTTGTTTTTTTTTTCGCTTTTTGATACAATTTTATACATGGTGTTTAAAAAAGGTAACACCACCACTAGGATAAATAAAAAACTGAAAAATAATTGGGGTTTGTTTAATAAAAAATGAATGTGTGTGTACTTTGTACGCACGTAAGAAGTTATACTTCTATTATATGATTATATGATTATATGATTATAAACGAAATTAATATACTTTTTATTTATATTTTATTTAAATATTAAATTAATTTATACTTAATACTTCTCAAACATTTTTATTAAAACAGTGCCAAAAATTAAAATAATAAAAAAATAAAACACACACAAACACATTAAAAATGCCACAAATGATTTCTGAACATTAATTGTCGGAAAAATTTTTAACTAAATACGTATTTTCTGAAAATAAAATTATATAATAAATATACTTACAATCATAAAATGTATAAAAAAAAATAAAAAAATAAAAGTTTCTATTGGGATTCGAACCAACTTACCACGCGGCTGGTATTTGCGTTGTATTGGGATTCACCCGCATTAAAACTGCACCACAGAGGCAGCTTGTCATTATGTGCGAAGATCGTCTAACTAAACATATTAACCTTTTGACATTTTTAACTTATGTAAATCAAATTATTTTGATTTTGAATTGAAATGATTTAGAATTGAAAAAATACAACAAAACATAGGGTAAGAAGACAATATATTAGGTGAATATTGATATAAATTTTGATGGTAATCAAATTATGTAAAAAAAAGTATTACATACTACTTATGTATTTTGGTAGGTTCAAGGTAGGTATCGGAGCCCGTATAACGACTAATACATTTCGCAATCACTTGCGTCGTGCAAAGTGGCTATGTTCAAATATCATAACAAAATTTGATCAACTATTTATAAAACACTTACCAGTGAAAGATTCTTTAGCTTTGAATAAGCGAGATCTGCGGCACTCATACTAGGCACAGTTTGATGAGCTTTCACATTGGCATGCAACAATCATCTCTTCTATGTAAATAAGTCCAAAAATATAATATGAAAACTATTTAAAAAGGCAGTATAACCATTAACTAACTTTTTGTTTGTTGTTTCTCTTCCTACAAATTTTAAAACGCAACAAGCATACATTATAACCAAACACAGTCCCACAGCTGTGCCACAGCTGCCATATTGGATAATTTTTGTCATGTCATTTGAACATCCAATCAGAACAAAGTTATAATGCGCATGCGCCCGGTCGCTAGGTTTTCCCATATAAAATTTCACCGTCATTACGCCCGTAAAGAAGTATAACTTCAAAAATTTTTGTAATGCCATCCATTTTCAAGATACAGGGCGTTGACGAAAACAAAATTTTACACATTTTTTACGATTTTGTCGAAACTACTGGCAACATTGTAATAAAATTTAGCAGGTTTTAGGAGGTAGTTATTGTGCATTTTTTGACATACAATTAAGAATTTTATATTCATCATTGGCGCGCATACGGGTAATGGTCTGTACTTTTTAAAGAAAAAAAAGATAGTACGCCACTGACATATTTCAAATTGACAATCATTTTTAAATTCTTCGTTGCATTTGTGACAAAAAATCTATCTTCTTTTTTTTTTCATACGACGCGCCGTTTTCATGCAAAAAAATAAAATATCTTAATACTTATAAATACTTAAAAAATACTTAATATTTAAAAAAATAAAATATCCAATACCAAAGTATTGGAATTAAGTTTTTTTATATTATATTACGAGTATAATGTATAGGTCTGGATCCCGCGTATGAAAAAAAAGTTGATTAATAGCAAGCTGAAAACTTTTTAACAGCTTAAGGGCAAGGGTGTCTAGCCGGATAAACTTTGATATATGGGAACACTGGAACAGGGGCAGTTTTAATTGTGGAACATGTAGAATATCTCAAATGACAGGTGATAAACAGCAGTCTGATTTTTGCATGAGAGTTTAATCTCTGTTCGGAGAGTTTAAGTCTGTTCTGTCGGACAAAATAAATGTGCCGTTTTCGTGGTCTGACCGTTCCAAATTTTTAACCTGTTCCACAATTAAAACTGCCCCTGTTCCAGTGTTCCCTGATATCAAAGTTTATCCGACTAGACACCCTTAAGCTATTAACAAATTTTCAGCTTGCTATTGATCAACTTTTTGAAGTTATACTTCTTTAGGCGCGATTGAGATTGAGGGTGAATTTATATTGATCTGCGCGCATGCGCACACCGACAGTATGGTATTAGTCGTTATACGGGCTCTGATTGGGTGTTGAAATGATCTGTCAATAATAAATAATTGTTCAATATGAAGGTAAGTAAACAAATGTATAATATATTAGTTTTATTGTTGTGAGGACAGAAACAAAAAAGTTTATAATTGTAGTGACATTTAAATAGTTTTTAAAAGCTACAGGTACGTAATAATTGTAAATGTATCATAGGTACCTACCTATTTGAACCTACCAAAATACATAGTATGTAATACTTTATATTTACATAATTTGATTACCATCAAAATTTCTATCAATGTTCACCTAATATATTGATTTCTTACTCTATGTTTTGTTGTATTTTTTCAATTCTAAATCATTTCAATTCAAAATCATTTCAATTCAAAATCAAAATAATTTAATTTAATTCAAAAATGTCAAAAGCTTAATCCGTTTAGTTAGTCGATCTTCGCACATAATGACACATTGCCTCCGTGGCGAAGCGTTTAAGGCGAATGAACCCCAATATACCAACCGCGCTGATAGCTGGTTCGAATCCCAATAAAAACTTTTATTTTTTTATTTTTTTTATACATTTTATGATTGTAAGTATATTTATTATATAATTTTATTTTCAGAAAATACGTATTTAGTTAAAAAAATTTCCGACAATTAATGTTCAGAAATCATTTGTGGCATTTTTAATGTGTTTGTGTGTGTTTTATTCTTTTAATATTTTAATTTTTGGCACTGTTTTAATAAAAATGTTTGAGAAGTAGTAAGTAAAAATTAGTTTAATATTTAAATAAAATATAAATAAAAAGTATATTAATCTCGTTTAAATCATATAGTAGAAGTATAACTTCTTACGTGCGCACAAAGTACACACACATTCTTTTTTTTTTTTCATACGCGGGATCCAGACCTAGTAGATGTATTATAGAAACTTAACATAGTAGTTCGAATACTTTGTAAGGGTTAAGATGTTTCATTTCTTGCATAAAAATGGCACGTCGTATGAAAAAATGGGAAGATAGATTTTTTGTCACAAATGGAACGAGGAATTCAAAAATGGTTGTTAATTTGAAATATGTCAGTTACGTACTATCTTTTTTTCTTTAAAAATTCAGACCATTACCCGTATGCGCGCCAATGATGAATATAAAATTCTTAATTGTATTTCAAAAAATGCACAATGGCTACCTCTTAAAACCTGGCAAATTTTATTACAGTGTTGCCAATAGTTTTGGCAAAATCGTAAAAAATGTGTAAAATTTTGTTTTCTTCAACGCCCTGTATCTTGAAAATTACAAACGTTTTTTATTAAACAAATCCCAATTGTTTTTCAGTTTTTTATCTATCCTAGTGATGGTGTTACCTTTTTTAAACACATGTATAATGTATCAAAATGCAAAAAAAATCAAAAAAATGCTGATTTTTATTTTTAAAAGTACCTACGTTTCACCCATTTTAAAAATATGAAAAAATTCAGGGTGAAATATTATGCAAAAATACATGTTATAAATTTTTTTCGTGAAAACGAATATCTTATTTATTTTTTATACTCATTTAAAATTTTAAAATCTTCATAAAATTTAAATTTCCCGAGAAAAATTTAAAGAAAAATTTTTTTCGGATAGAACTTTTTGTAACTTACAACTTTTTTATTTAAGGAGGGGGTATGGTTTGCAATATTTAATTTTTTTAATATTTCAAATAAAAGTGCATACTTTCAAGAATACTCTCTGAAAATTTCAAAATAATCGGAGTAAAATTACCAGAGATACAGGGTGTTGAATATCCCTACCTTCGACTCGCGTTGCCGAGGCTTCGCGCCAGCACGCTTGAGCGTAGTGAGAAACGTTAAACAACTGTTCGCCTTCTCTTTTGTAGATTACTCCGCAATTCAAAAAACATATTCCAATGTTCACCACTTTACGATTTGGCAGACAAATAAGAAGATAAAGATGCAGTTGTCAAAACTTTAAACGCATTTTTCTCAAAACTGCTTTTTCAAATGCGGTGGACATTGTAACTGATGAACTACTTGACCGATCTACCTGAAATTTTGCACAGATTTTCTTTAGACATTTCGTGAGGTAACAACGTCGAGATATTTTTTGTTTTGTGCTTATTTTTTGTTCAACAATATTAAATCTGTTGGTTTTCACAAAAATGTTATCAAAAATTTCGTATTTTTGACTTCTGAGTGATACCAAAAATTCAAAAATAATTAAAAATAAAAAAACTCGACGTTGTTACCTCGCCAAACTCATAAGCTAATTAAATCTTTTGAATTTTTTATTTCGTATGATCTAGTGATGAGTTCTGATGTCCACCGCAAAATCAATTTTTTTTGAGCCGCCTGCCAAAATTTGTCGCTAGTGGCGTATTTTTCAATATTTTGGATTGCATTTTTTCTTAAATATTCTTTGAATTATACTTAATATGTTTATTTAATTTAAAAATAAAATAATTCTACCATGGCTTCGAAAAAAATTCACAGAAAAGTGCTTGATATGTTGATTTCAAACCATACCCCCCCCCCTTAAAGTTTTTCGCCAGCTCTCGGTGCGGCTGAGATAAAAAATAAAAACATAAAAAGCCTAATTAGGCTCTAGGTGGGTCACGTGACCACCTATGGGGCTATAAATTTCAGAAAGTTAGTTTCACTATATTATGCTAAACGGTGACCTATATGGAATTCGAATCGAGTTGGGGGCATTTTTCATCATCTTACCCGGCTAGGCCTTTTACCGCCTGAGCGGCTCTAAATTGAAAAATGTTTATTCATTTTTAAAAGGTTAAATATGTTTAACAAATTTTCTCTTGTGTATGCGTTTTATGTGCAGTGTCAGTCCAATTGTATTTTATAACAAAAATTTTCTTTGCAGAATGCTAGCAGATCAGCTCATTAGGCCGGTGCTACACATCTTGCCCAGTTCAGAAACCATTACAAAAGCTCTAAAGAGCGTATCTGGTATGATAGCTTCTGCGTACCGCTTCATGTATGGCTTCATCATACAATTGCTTATTAAGGTTCCAACTAATAAAACGTGATTATTTATGTAATCCTATGTATTTATAGCTTTTAGTACTACATTTTTTCCTAATTATAACAATTTCTCAATAAAGGTTTAAATGATATTGATCTAATAATAACTATAATGTAGAAAAACGAAGTGTCTTTTTTTATTTTTTTATATTGTACTCTAATTAAGGCCTGGATCCCCAGCCGAAAAAAAAAATTATTAATAGCAAGCTGAAAATTTGTCAATTATTGACAAATTTTAAAAAAGCTATTATAGCTTAACGGTGTCATAATAACGGTGTCGTGATATAATATAAATATACACTGATTATACGGCATATGACAGAAGCTCGAAACAAATGACTGTGAATGAAAAGCCCTATTAAAACTTCCCCTGTTCCAATGTTCTCATACATCAAAGGTTGTCCGACTAGACACCGTTAAGCTATAGTATTTTTACTACAAAAGCGATATTACGTAGGTCAAAATTTTTGACGTAAGAGAACTGTCAAAACATTAGAATGTGACTTTTCATTATTGCCATGTTTATAATAAACAATGTGACTTTTCATTATTGTCATGTTTATTATAAACATGGCAATAATGAAAAGTCACATTCTAATGTTTTGACAGTTCTCTTACGTCAAAAATTTTGACCTACGTAATATCGCTTTTGTAGTAAAAATACTATATTAACAAATTTTCAGCTTGCTATTAATCAACTTTTTTCGCTAGGTACGTGGGATCCAGGCCGAAAAGATTCTACCCTAATAATTATTTTTAAGGTTGATCTGAACCCCCCCAAAAAAAAATTTGAAGTTCAAAAATTTTGAAAAAATTTGAGAAGGTGTATGTGATTACTAGAAGTATTTTCACAAATTTTGAGCAAACTTCATGTTTTCGTTTTCGAAAAAACTCAAAAATACTCCTTTTTTCCAAGTATAAAGCGGAAAAACCAAACATACAATTTTGTTAATTTTCTTACAGGATAAAGATATAATCCTAAGAAATACTTATGAATTTTTTGAAAATTTTTGATCTTACAGTTTTGCCACAATGGGAAAAAATAATATGTTTTGGCTTATAATAAAGCTACCGGTAAGAAAGCGGACAAAATTTTAATAACAACATATATAAAACTGTAAGAGTGGAAAATATTTGCAATAAAATGTTCAATATTTTTTCCTAAACATATGAAAAATCTCGTTAAACAAAAATTATATCTTGAATTGCCGCTGTGAATTTGTACCGCCATGACGTCGCTCCACCTACACCATCGGTAATATTTATGTTCGATAGATAGCAGTATTGTCGAAGCGAATGGAGAATTCTCACGACGAGGTCGAGGCGCGTGTTGAAGCGAGATTCAAGTGGGTCCTAATTTAAACGTCGGCAAAGAGAGATATAATATATATAATAGTGGAAAAGAAAGAGAACGCAGATACCCCACAAGACGGTAAAATTAGTAATATTTACACTTTGTGATAAAATGTCCCGAAGAATACAGGCAACCAAAAAGTTGACCGCTCTCAGTGCTGGAGATAAAAATATTAGTTGGTTTTTTTAATTCTCACAATGATAAAAATTAGAACAAAACGTAGTTTGACCATAAAATTACCACGCCACTGATCATACCCTCGGCTGACGAGACATCCACACTATCTACAGGCTAATAAATTTTAGCATTTGGTGTTATTTTAAGGGTCATAAATACCAAATTTTGACAGAAATTTCTCTATCTCTTCTTACGTTTAATCTTTTTCACGTTGGGTTGAATTCCGTCTTCAGTTTTTATCTTTTTCTGTTACATTTTTTTATTTCACTCATAATGTCGCAACACGCTCTGTCAGTTTTCCTCTGAAGATCGGTGGAATATGCGCATTTTATCAATGAAATTCGATATTTTTAAGATATTCCAGAAGCCGCTACAGATAAAATGTTTTAACGACCTATTAATCATTCCAGAATTACTCAACGGATATTAGTACAGTTAAAATAATTAAGACGATAACCGGACAAACATTGATTTAATGAGTAAAATTTAGTTTTTTTTTAATTTAATGACAAAAAAAGCAAGCCCATTAACAGAACCCAATTAAAAATTATTTTGCACATCATATTTGAAACATTATTAGGTTGAAAAATCTCATTTTTGTTGGCAAAAAAAATATATTAATTTGTTTGGACTAAATTACAGTCGTGCTTATCTTAAAAAGGATATGTTACTATCAACATTCGCGCAGTGTTGCCAAACTGAATTTTGTTATTTTGGGTGTAAATTTTTTCCACGGATCTCCGAGGGTACTATACCTTCTGCTAGAATCGCGTCAAACAGAACTTTATCCTAGCAGCGTTGCCATATCAATTACTTTGTACAACAAAATGTTTTATTGTATTATGTTAGTAGGTAATATAATATAAGCCTACTATAACGTCTATTTATAACGCATCAGCGTGACCTTCTGAAATTAATTTAACTATTGTTCCTGAAATATTGTCAGTCCCCTTGGCCGTATTAGATTTTGATATATTATTTAGGGCCGGTACTTTCTGTCTCGATTAAACCCGAGTTGGCTTTTTAATGTTTTTAAGTAAGATAAGTTGTCTTTTTTATTTGTATTTTTTCATGTATCTCTGAAGCTTTGTATTTGACTATATTTTGAATTGGAGAATAAATAGTCTTCTTTTGTCAAATAGTTTTTCTATAATAACTACCATCCATGGTGTTTCTCTTTTGTCGCACTTATGTTTATTAAAGATTTTAATTGAAACCATTATTTTATCTTTAAAATTTTCCTTGTTCATTACTTTTTGCATTTGTGGTGAGCTAAATTTAAAGGAAAACAATTGGACGATATTTAAATAGATATGGAGTAAGAGTAAATAAATAACTACTTCTGACATTAATTCAGGATAGGTTAAAAATATTTTCACCTTCATATTAAAAATAAAAAAAGGATCAATATAAAAGAAATAATAACAATAAATTTTAAAAATCTTACATCTATATTGATTTCTTCTACATAATATGTACAAAAACAACAGAAATAAATAAATATTAGCGAAGGCAAAAGAAAAAATGTGTTGACACTTAATAATATATGTTAAATAAACGTATTGATTAGTCTGATGCAAGTAGAACTAGAACTGTTATATGGAGCTAATCTGGATCGGTATAAATTAGATGAGAAAGAAAAAAAATCTAATAAACAGTTTCTTTGAGAGCAGGAAGAGAAAGAGTATGAAGAATAATCATCGATAAAGAAGTAAAAAAGGAAACGCGATAACGATATCTAGAACAATTGTTTTATCTGATAAGACACGAAGAAAAGCCAGAAATTGCTATCAAAACAAAAAATATAGTAAAGCAGTGTGGATTGTTTGTGTGCTTGGAAAAAGGTTATCGGTTTTTATGAGCTTCCCCGGACGGGTTAGTAGGTGATAATAAGATTGTGGAAGTTAAGTGACTGTATTCAGCCCGAGAATATACACCTCTAGAGACAGCCAAATCCATAAAAACATATAGCTTGTTAAGTGAATGTCCCTAAAGAAAACAATAACTACTTCTTTAGCCTGTTTGCATCCACTCCTGGACAAAGGCCTCCCATGAGTTCTCCACTCTTCTCTGTTTTGTGCTATTTGGTATCAGTTTCTCCCGACTTTTGCTTTGAAGTCATCTAGCCATCGTTTTTGTGGTCTTCCTCTGCTACTACTATGCTCGCGTGGTCTCCAATGTACAATGTTCTCGTCCACCTTTCGTTGTTTTGCCGTGCTATGTGTCCTATCCAGTTCCATTTCATTTGCGCAATTCTTCCAATTACATATTCCACCTTCGTTCTGTTTCGTACGTCTTATTTCGAATATGTTCTCTCAGAGATACTCCTAACATAGCTCGTTCGATGGCCCTCTGTGTTCTTAATCTATTAGCTGATAACCCTGTAAGTATCACGGTATCCATTCCATCAGTCATAACGTAGAATACGACTGTTGAATGCCCTTTTTTCTAGATTTATTGGTATCTTTTTGTTTTTCAACACATCACTGAGTCTTGCAACTGCTGCCCAAGTAATTCGGATTCTTCTAGTTATGTCTGCCGTTTGATTCTGTTTGCCTAGCTTGCTCGTGTGACTCTTCGACAGTTTAGATCTCACTTGCATCTAAGTCGATTCTGATATTTTGATTTGTCATCACTTTTGTTTTATTTAAATTTATTTTTAAACCGCTTTTCTCAGATTCCTGTTTAAGCATCTTTAGTATGTAGATTAGTTCTTCTGTATTGTTGCTCATGAGCACTATGTTATCGGCAAATCGCAAATCTTGGATGACTTAAAAATTTAAGTGACAATTTATCTTTTTCTTCTAGGGCATAAGGCATCTTCTAATGCAAGAGTAAATAATTCTATATTCTATTGTCTTAATATTCTAACTTATTTTTCGAGTTTGTGTTCGCCTCCTTTATTTTGTAGTAGAAGTAGCTGCGCATTTTGCCAAGTGGTTGGAATAGCAATATCAAAGAGGCACTTCTTCATTAGGATTTTAACTGCCTTTAAGGTAGTTTGACCTCCATCTCTAATAATCTCTTTTGTTATTCCGTCGTCTCTATATTTTCCATTTTTCATTTGATTTAAGGCATTTATAACTTCCTCGTTATTAATAAACCATACCATAATAATAACATTAGTAATAAACTATACCATTTATACTACAGCCAACGATCAAATGTGTAATTTGGAAGAGAAGTGTCAGAAGAAATAGAGATAAGGAGAGGGGCCAGGCAAGGTTACATACTGTCACCGTTATTGTTTAGTGCTTATTCGGAAGAAATCACACAAGAAGCTTTGGTAAACGAGACAGTCGGCATAAAAGTGAATGAAAATTTAATTAATAACATTAGGTATGCCGACGATACAGTCATAATATCGGACAACTTGGAAGACTTAGAAAGAATAATGAACAAAATATTAAGATATATGTAGTGGAGAATACGGACTCTCTCTTAACATCAAAAAATCCAAATTTATGAAAAATGGCAAGAACAACAATACAAATGAAATATTAACGGTAGGCGGCCAGCAGTCTGAGAGAGTAAAAAAATATACTTAAAACGTAAAAAAATATACTTACTTGGGAACGATAATCACAGAAAATAACGATTAGACTGCAGAAACAAGAAAGAGAATTGAAAAAGCACGTGCCAACTTCGTGAAAATAAAAAAGATTTTATGCAGCAAAGATCTGATACTGGCCCTCAGAATAAGGCTAATTAAATGTTATGTACATGCTTTACTATGGAGCTGAATCATGGACATTAAATCGAAATGCAATAAATCGACGGTTGTCTTAGCAAGACAGAGACGAACTAGTTTTGGTGTTAGTGAAATAGTTGTGAGTATTTTTTTCTGTTAACAGTCATTTTTAATATCTTTATTGTAACATTTTGGATCTTATTCTGCGGTATCTCATGAAACTGGTTAACGCAAAAAGATCTCATGGGAATATTTTTGCTGAATAAACATTTTTGCTGAATTTAAAACAAAATCCTATTATTACATCTACAGATGCATATGAAATATGATACTACATCCATGGTCGTCGTCCACATGTTTACAAAAAACATATTGTTTCCATAAACTATAAGCGCTAAAACAAATTTATCAATTTCCCTATTCTACTTTGCAAAATTCATAATAGTGTCACAACACTTGATTATACTTTTGACGCACTGTCCGTCAATGTGTTAAAAGGTTTATGTGTATAAACAAAATTTGTGCAATGCAATACATTTTTACATGATTTGTCGACAGTGAATGGAAGAGGTCGTAAAATTTTATTACAATCTTTCAGTGTGAGATAAGATGAATGCCTGACAAACTGGAATATTTAGTTACAGAGAAACATAATATGTAATTAGTCTATGTTGTGAAGCCGCTCCCGTCTGAACAAAATTCTGATTTGGTTTCTTTGCGGATTACTATTCAAAAATGTCCCCTTTAAATAAATCAGAAGGGTGCCGGCGAAATTTTTGGACAGAAATTGTTTAAAAAATGTTTCTAAACAAATTCACCATTTTTTGTCCAGGAAAATATTTTTTCTTGTTTTTTGGGTCATTCTAAGCAAGAAAGATATCTTGTCATTTTTCTCAAAAGTTGATAGTTTTTCGAGTTAGAGATGAATTAAAATCTGAAAAATGCGAAAATACACATTTTCGAGGCGTAAAAACTCTTATTTAAATTATTATATTTAAGGTTGGCAAGTCCTTAAAGTGAAGTTTAAACATTCATTTTTGAAATTCTGAGTAGTAATCGGGTCTATCTTCAATTTATACTGTTGTTTTTTAATTGTTAATTATGCGCGTCCATCCGATTTTAATGCCAATGCGGCAGGCTCTATTTCAACAATCTCCTATTTTGCCCTGTAATTTTTTAGGTTTTTTGGCTCCTTCTAAACAAAAAAGATATCTTCTCATTTTTCTGAGAAGTTAACAGTTTTCGAGTTACAAGGGATTTAAAATCTGAAAATATCGAGAATACACATCGCTTGCTGAGAACATTAGTGACGTAACTTCAAAAACGTAGTTTGTAGCGCCGTAACTGTATCATGTATGGATATTTCACGGAGAATATAATATGTTTAAATGTAATACCGCAACATGTTGCGAGTTCTAGGGGTCTTTTACAGAAACGTTTGCACAATATTCCGAAGTATGGGAGAGTTGTAGAAGGAAGTAATAGGACAAACAATTTATGTTTTTATTTAACTATAAACAAATTAAGGAGAAGAGTATGCAAAATATTTTTATGAATACCCTTAATATTAGAGATCGATTTATTCGAACAAGTTGGGCTAAGTCAAAAGATTATAACATCGTTCAGAAAGATAATAGAGGAAATCATCAAAAACGCACAACTATAGACGAGAAACTTAAGGAAACCGTCGTAAGAAAACACATAAATAGCTTTGAGCGCGTAGAGTCTCACTATTTAAGAGCTCAAACTCGTAGAGAATTGATCTTGATGGATCATTAACCTTAGCTCAGATGTATAGATACTACAAAGAGTAACGAAAAGAAAAGCAGTTGCCATCTGTCAAAAGATGTACATATGAAACATTTTTTAACACAGAATGTAATATCTCTTTTTTTAAACCGACGAAAGATCTGTGCGCAACTTATGAGGTGTATAAACAATGCAATCAAAAAGAAAAATACAAAGGCCAAGAACAATACACACGTCACTTTCGTAGTAAAGAAAGAAGCCGAGAAGAAAAAGCAAAAGATATTACAAAGCCTACATAAAAAATAATAAACTCATAGTAACTTGCTTCGATTTGCAAGCAGTATTACCTGCACATTGTGGAGATATTTCTACATTTTTTTGTAAGTCCTGCCTCAATTGCTTTAATTTTACGATTTTTGAAGTAGCATCGCAAACGGTTCCTGCTTTTTTTGGCACGAAGCCATTGCTATGCGAGGAGCAATTTATGAGGTGTATAAACAATGCAATCAAGAAGAAAAATACAAACGCCAAGAACAATACACACGTCACTTTCGTAGTAAAGAAAGAAGCCGAGAAGAAAAAGCAAAAGATATTACAAAGCCTACACAAAAAATAATAAACTCATAGTAACTTGCTTCAATTTGCAAGCAGTATTACCTACACATTGCGGATATATTTCTACATTTTTTTGTAAGTCCTGCCTCAATTGCTTTAATTTTACGATTTTCGAAGTAGCATCGCAAACGGTTCCTGCCTTTTTTGGCACGAAGCCATTGCTATGCGAGGAGCAAATTAAATTATTAGCCTTATTAATGGTAATTATCCTCTATTCTGATGTTTATCTTAACCACATTAAAAAATAAAAATGGTATTTTCAGAGAACTCGAGTCCTGTCTTCTCTGCCTCTTGGAAGTTTGAACATTTAATTTAAGCGAAAATCAATTTTTATTTATGATATAAACATTTTTATCTACGACTGATACATAATATATGTATTATACTTGTGGTGTTTGCAATATAATGCCATATAATAATCCCTTAGGGATTAATAATGCGGGATTAATAGCTATTAATCCCTCTGGCACAACAATCACAAAATTCACCACGGAAACAAAATAATCAACCTCAAAAAGTGTCACTGTCAAACAGGCCCGGACTGGGCCGCCGGCCCACCGGCCCGCGGGCCGGTGCGCCTTTTGCCTCCGTTGGTGTCTATCCATTAAAAAAAATAAACGCTGAATTTTTTTTTAATCTTTACACAAATATTAGGCGGCAAAATTCACCTAAAAACTGTTTTTACTTAATGAAGAAACAGAAACTGCTACAGAAACCTACATAATAAAGCCAGTGGGTACAACAAAATATAATTTGTATCAGGTATCAGATAATCAAATAGCACAGACGCGAGGTGCCCTCGAAGACCATTTTTACGATTCGGGCACTTTTCGTATGTATCAATATTCGCTGTTTTTATTATAATACATAGGCGCCCTCGAAGACCATTCCTACGATTTGGACGCCTTTCGTAGGTATCAATTTCCGCTGTTTCTGTTATAATAAATAACTTAGATACGACGCGCAGCGCCCTCGGAGATAATTTTTACGTGATGGGCGCCTTTCGTAGGTATCAATTTCCGCTGTTTATATTAACTACTTATAAAAATGATCTTCGAGGGAGCTGCGCGTCGAATCTAAGCCATTTAATTATCTGATACTTGATACAAACAGTGTTACATCCCACAATTGACCTATAATAGATATGTGTAGTTTTCTGCGCTCCCTAACTACATTATACATATAGGATTGTTGTGCCCCAGAATCCTAAGTAATGAAGCCAGTGGGTACAACAAAATACAACTTGTAACCTTGTATCAGGTATTAGATAATACATAATCAAATAGCTTAGATGCGACGCGCGGCGCCCTCGAAGACCAATTTTACGATTCAGGCGCCTTTCGTATGTATCAATATCCGCTCTTTCTATTACAATATAAGAGTGTTACATCTCACAATTGGCCTAAAATCTGAGTGGAGTCTTCTACGCTCCATAAACTACATTATACATATAGGATTGGTGCGCCCTACAATCCTACACAATGAAGCCAGTGGGCATAGTAGAAACGCAACTTTGTCAGAATGTGCAAAAAGTGGCCATTTCAATGTTTGGTATAAATGTTTAAGAAATTCGATACGCCGCCTTTAAAAATAAGAGCTTGCCGATATTGTAACATCCCATTAATCGTTAGTAGTCAATTTGCATATTAGAACAGTTAAAATTATTAAAGAGTAAATTATTAAGCAAGAGAAATTTAACTTTTTTTCTACTTTTAAGGACAAAAATTTCATTTCCCAATTTCATTAGCGAAACCGAATTCAAAATTATTATACACATCATTTTTGAAACGCTATTTGGTTAAAATATCTCATATTTGTTGGTAAAAAAATATATTAATTTGTCTGGACTAAATTACGGTTTTGTTGATATCAGAGGACTTGGTATTCACACAATGTTGCCAAACTGAATTTTGTTATATTCGGTTTAAATTTTTAGCGAATTTCGCTGAGCTTTTAGCCGACTATACAACAAAATAGCACGGTTTATGTTACTCACATCCTCGCATCTCTGACCAATCAAGCCGAAAGCATCCTTCTAAAAAACCTCCTCATTTAAAAACCTCTTTAGATCAATATCCCCATCTTCCTGTTTCTTCCTTTTGCTCGTTAGTTCAAAACTCACATACTTATGCAAACTGAGCGATTCTTCTTCAAAAACAGTCCAAATTATGACCGTATTTAGAAGTGACGTTGAAACCAGCGAGATGTCCAGAAAGGATTCACTATTACTTCTCTCCGAACGTAGGTTTGATGTGTGAGATTTTCTGCTGCCGGTATACCTTCGAACCTGTCTCAGGATTTTTTCCTTTGTGATATCCCTGTCTATATCAAATATGTCCTCCTGGTCCTGACAGTCCCGGACGTTCTCTATTACGTTTCCCTCCGTGCGGGCCACGATTGTCTTCTTTAGACGCTCGGCCTGTTCTTTCCATGCCACTTCGAGGTTTAGGTCCCGTTCCTAGTCTTCTTAGCGCTTTTGACGCCAATTTGACTCTTCCTCGTGTATGCACTACTTTAGTTTAGCTTGAGGATTACTCTGCTCAGGATTTTCCACTTCCCTTCACGATCACCTTCTGCGTCACTACGTTCATACTCCTCCAGCGCGAGGTGAAGGTCCATACCCATAAAGACGACTTCCAGGAGCTTCCTGAGGTTCCTACCTCTGTAGCCTCCTCTATACTCTTAGGGACGCCTCTCTAGTATCCAGTGTCTCCATGTCTTCCCTCAATTTAGAAATAATTGCCAGTAGTGTCTTGCCCCTTTCCATTTCCGTCACCCCTTTCTCTACAGGGACCATAAAAATATTCTGACGATTTCCCCGGTTCTCTTTTTTCTGACTCTACCTTGTAATTGTGATCATATATTTAAGTTGGAGCTATCTCTCCTGGTCTGTATGTATCTCCTGTACATACAACCAATTTCGGCTTTTCCTGATCAGGTCGTGGGACCTTCCCCCTCACCTAAAAGTCCAGGTTCCAAGACCACTACTAAGTCGCCTGCAGGCTTATTTCCTCTTCCCGGTTTGGCGGCCGTAGAGTAAAGTGATCATCTTCCAACTCGACTTTATAGTGTGTTAATTTGTTCAAAGCCTCTTTCCCCTGAGTTCAGGACCGTTGAGATCATTTTTCTCTTTCTTTCACAAGTTATTGGGGGAAGAACTCTTCTTCTGTATGGACACATAGGCGACTTCTCTTCTGTGTGGGGCGACTTCTCTGAAAGTGCCCTCCATGTCTTCGGTGACTCTTTTAAGGTTTTTACCTCGTTCTTGATTTTGACTTTCGCATTTGTATGGTCGAACATTAGTTTCAATAATGATCCTTTCAGCTCCCTTGCAAGGTTGCCTCCGCTGAATGATCCGTCTTTTTCAGGTCCCTGACCGGAATTATTTCAACATATCCTCTTTTTCCGAAGTCTGCTCCTTCCTCTTTTCTTCTTAGCTGAGTACTTACCATTTGTCCCCTTCACTACTTATGAACACCATATTATCATCTCCTTCATAGCTTGTTCCAGCTGCATCACCACTGGTGACTCGCTCAATTGTTCCTTCGTTTTGTTTTATTTTTTCCTACGTGATTAAATACTTATCCATATAGTTCCCACGAGTAGGGGAGAATTATACTGTCCGGCGAAGCAGTGCGCCCTTGCCCACGCTAAGGCTTGAATTTCAAAGGGTTTCGTCAGTTCTCCGAGGGCTCCGTTTGCTGCCGTCTGACCTAGGTCATTCACCACTCAGGCGTGGATCGTCTGACACCGTGTGGTTGCGGATTTTTTATCGAGGTTTACTCTTCTATTATATGGAGTTTCATAGCGCTCTAAAAATTTGAAAAATTTCAAAAAGTGACTTCTATTGAACACCAATCATGATTTTTGTTAAATGTTTTTGAACCAGTAAATTCCTCTGTAGAAGCGGTTGAAAAATTACTCAAACTTTTCAAAAATTTGTTTGGAGTCTCCAGAGAGCACCAATAAATGCAATGGAGTTAAAGGGATACTGGGAAACTGAAGCTATATTTTTAGGGTATCTTAATATAATTTACTATTCCCAACAAAAATAGGAAATTACTTTACGAATTTAAATTAAAATTAAATTTAAAAAAAATCACGTGGCGTAGGAATCCACCGGGGCCACCGGGGCAGTGCCCCGGGGCCACCCGAGGTAAGGGCCCCCGCGAAACTCCTGGGAAAAAAGGACGGTCATTGTCTAGTTTATGTACTTCTCGAATTTTGAAAAACTAAATATACGTACGTGTTCAGAATGTTCTTTTAAACAAAATATCTATTACTATTTTCCCGGTATTACTTACTAAATTTTCTGGGATTTTTCCATTGCTCTTCAAGGATCCCATCAACTTCGTCGCAAATACGTAATTAAGTACGCAATTAGTGTGACTGTTTGCCTGCTCAGAACGTAAAAACATGGCACAAAACGGCAAAAATCTTATTTTTAATCGTCGAATGTGTCGTAAAAAAGCTTTACCGGCGAAATTGTAAATTATTTTTTGTTTATAAGAACTTGCAGAATTTTTAATTTGTGGCGAGTGGCTGCCTGGCAGGTAGTGGGTGGGGAGGGGATCGCAGCCCTAGCGGCGAAGAGCGAATGACCTTGTGTCTATTGTTCTCAGTACGTAGTCAGTAATCAGTTCGTTAACACTCCTGTCTCTGCTGTAGTCTGTGTGTGCGTGTTTTAGCGTTTATTTGGTTACAAAAGTACGGAAACACATTTCGGAACGCATAGCTAGTCATGAAGGGTCAAAAGTGCATTCTCAAGCCTGCATGGTGTATGAACAGTGGTCAAGAAATAGAACTGTTGTAGATACTATTAACAAACAAAGTGAAGATAAAAGAAAATTTTGGCGTAAGGTGATTGAAAGAATCTTGAATGTAACTCTGACTCTAGTAAAATGTAATTTAGCATTTCGAGGGCACAGAGAAAACTTGGAAAGCAGCAACAAGGGAAATTTCCTCTCCATTATTGAATTGCTTTCAAAGTATGACCCGATTTTAGAAAAGATTTTAATGCGGCCTCAAGGGGAAACTAATTATTTAAGTCCCACTATTCAAAATGAACTTATAGAGCTTTTGGCCTCCCATCTCAGGAAAACCATTTTGAACGAGATACACAATGCTTCGTTTTTTTCTGTTATTTTTGATACTACCCAAGATATAGCTAAAGTGGGCCAGTTGAGTGAAGTTTACAGATACGTAAAAATTGAAAAAAGTGAATTGGTGAAACCTACAAAGCTGGAAATATGTGAAGTTTTCTTTTCTTTTATAGAAGTTAAAGACCAAACAGCGGAAGGGTTAGCAGATGAAATACTTAAGACAATAAATTCAAAGGGCTTGGATCTAAGCAAATGTCGAGGTCAAGGATATGACGGAGCTGCCGTTATGAGTGGAGTGTACAATGGTGTGCAACGTCGAATAAAAGACAAAGCTCCAAATGCGTACTTTGTACATTGTGCAGCACATAACCTGAATTTAGTTGTAAAAGACGCTGTCGAAGACAACAGAGAAATTTGTAATTTTTTTGACACAATACAAAGTGTCTATTGCTTTTTTGGTCACAGTATTGTTCGATGGGAAGAGTTACAGTCAACACAACAAAATGAAAGTAACAAAAAAGAGACGTTAAAATCCTTAAATCCTACTCGCTGGGCTGGGAGGTTAGATGCAGTCAGTGCTTTAAAACATAGGTTTTGTGACGTATTGAAATGCCTAACGAAGCTAAATTTGACAAGTCAAAAGAAAAAGGAAAAGGATGAATCAATTCAGCTTAAAAAGAAGCTCGAACCTTTCAAATTTGTTTTACTTGTGATTATAAATCACAAGTAATATTTACTTATTTACTTTACATGCGCTAGGATTTGAAAAAAGTTTGATGTAAAGAAGGGGGGTCTAGCGCCTTTGTTTAGAGATTAGGTTGGCGCCTTTTTTAGGATTTGGGTTGGCGCCTTTTTTAGGAGCCAGTCCGGCCCTGCTGTCAAACGAATAGTATATTTGACAGTTTGTGTTGAGATGGACGAAAATGAAGAATCTTTTAATTGTACACCACCAGAAATTGTAGAACTAGCTACAGCAACAGCATCTACCTTAATACCTGAAACATCGAAATCCATTTATAATAAAACGTACGCAACCTTCAACGAATGGCGTGTTCGAAACAACGCGAAATCATTTTCCGAAAATGTTCTGCTGGCCTATTTCGCTGAATTAAGTGCAAAATATAAACCGTCTTCATTATGGTCATTCTATTCAATGATTAAATCTATGTTGAGAATAAACCATGACGTTGATCTGGAAAAATACGGCAAACTAAGAGCGTTTCTAAAGAGAAAATCGGAAGGATTTCAAGCAAAAAAGTCTTCCACTCTAACCCCAGAGCAAATTAGGAAATTTATTGACAAAGCTCCTGATGAAATTTATCTTTTACATAAGGTAAATATACATATTAATTGTACTATTACTAATTTTAATGTTTTTAACAAATAAAGTTGTTCATTAAAAATCTTAAATTAATTAATTTGTCGTAGATAAAGTAGAGTATACTACTCGCAATAATGGCTCTCATTCCCTCGGAATGTTACTCCCTCGCCGCTAACGCGGCTCGGTTCGTAAATATTCCTCGGGAATAATAGCCATCATTATTGACTCGTGGTATAATCTACTATTTTCTGTTTTCCGGCAACAGTAAAATGCATTTTAAATTAAATTAAATACATTCTTTCTTTTTGTCAAATAATTTAAATTAAAAAAAGTTTTTGGACACCTTATATAAATAATTATGTAATTGTTTATATTACTAAATAGAGAATTAAATAATCTTTCAAATGAGCCTAAAAATAAAAATCGATCTATTTCAGAATTTTTCCTTAAGAGGCTACAGTAGCGAGCAACAGGTAGCAGCAAACGCGTTCCAATATTGCGGCTCTAATTTTGAATATTTTGTCGAGATATTTGGCACACATATTCGTAATATAATAAAGAATGGCGGTACAGAGCCCAATTTTAGAAATATGTTAGTACGTGGAAATTACTCTATAACTAAATAAAATATTGAAAAAAGGAGCCTGTACCGCCATTAAGAAGAAAAAAATAATAAACTTTCTTCAAATAAACTTTTTTATCGCATGCCTAGATTTTGTGTAATCTTGGAACTACTAAAATTTTTTATTTCTAACAAGAAATCGAACATATTATAACTAAATAACTAATTAGGCAACATAGAGAAATTATCAGTGTCATTTTGACAAACCTGCGTCAGATTTTCTCTAATTTGTTCTGTCATCTTTATTGATATCAGTCCAGTGCAGTAGTGTGTTAATTTAAGAATTCGTTATAGTTGTTTCATAGGAAAATAGTGTTTATTGATAGTTATTTATTATATTTTTGTTGTTGTTGTATAAGTTGTTGGCCTGTTTGAAATAATAGATGGTTGTTAATTGTGTTTTACTTCAGTTCTATGTAGGTAGGTAAGTATATTTTACGTAAAAACATTTCAAATTCTAATGCGAGTATAAAGATTTAGGAGGATATTTTATTTTTAACATATTATCAATAGTTTAACGAAATAGGAAAAGTTAATCAAACGACAAATAAAGCGAATAATTCCAACAAAAAGTCCATTAAAAGCCGTGCCAAAATTATGAGAACATCGAAATTGGAGCCACCACAAGTACCTATGAGAAGTAATCTACTGTTGTCATACATAAAAAAAGTGTGAAAAGTTGTTTCCAATGAAAATGAAATTCGTAATAGATCTATGTTTAGGTACAGAAATCCTGACTACAGTACAAATGCCTTTTTTTAGGTAGATATTTATAGTCCTGTCGCCAAGGGGGTACAACGGCCTCCTTTATTCAGATGGTCTTACCCAAGATTTTTTTTTATGTATCTTGACCCGTAGAACACGAATTTGTTGGGTAACAGTTGATCCGGATGTCGATAAGATTGTTATAAACAAAGAACTTGAGGAATTACATAACAGCGATTTCTCGCAAAACAAAACATTTTTTTTTTGTATTTTTTGGGTCATTCTAAGGAAAAACTGTTCTGACAAGTTTTTTCGTAGGATGCATAGTTTTCGAGATAAACGCGGTTGAACCTAAAATCGAAAAATTGCAATTTTTGAACCCGAAAAAATTTATTTTTGCTAAAGGTGATACAGTAGCGATCAACAGGTAGCAAAAACGCGTTCCAAGATTGCGGCTGTAATTTTGAATATTTTTTCGAGATATTTGGCACACGTATCCGTAATAAAATAAAGAATGGCGGTACAGGGCCCAATTTTAAAAATATATTAATATGTGGAAATTACTCTGTAATTAAATACAATATTAAAAAAACGAGCCTGTACCGCCATTAAGAAGAACAAAAAAATACAATTTCTTCAAATAAACTTTTTTATCCGATGCCTAGATTTTGTGTAATTTTGGAACTACTAAAATTTTTTAATTCATTAGTAGTTCCAAAATGACACAAAATCTAGGCATCGGATAGAAAAATTGAAGAAAGTGTATTTTTATAAAAAGTGCAGGAGCTAACAATGCCGAGGAAAATCTATCAGGCTGCATCTCACTTCCCGCCTGTCCAGCACGGTAAAATTCCAACAAAGCTTAGTTCCGAATACTCAGATTACGAGTAGAACTAATCAAAATAATAAATAATCATTCCATGAAGTACGACTTAACCTGGTAGATTTCCCTCGGCCTTCTTAGCTCCGGCAATTCGTTGGCTTGCAAATTTTAGAAGCCACAAGCCACGGTTGGTTTAACCAGAAGACTAGTTCTAAGTTTTATTTTATTTTTGATATTGTTAATATTAGAAGTAAAACTTTCGTTCGTCTTTAGCAGATACCGCCACGGCATTCATGCCATCATTTCGTTGTGAACCGATAACGGTAGCCCGAATTTTAGTTGTTGAACTAAATAAAATACGACTGCTCTCGTTTCGCTTCACAATGAAATTATTATTTATTATTATTTTTTCGTACAAATACTTATGTTAACATAAAATTTTCACCCATTTGGGTTTATTTTTATAAATATTTATTTACTAATAACAAAATTGTTTTCGGTTACTTCCATTTAGCGCGCCTATGAGTTAAATTGTCAATAATATTAATCTTACATAATGTCAAAGATTACAAATGTTGCCAAAGTTTATGATACTATCTCCCGAAGTTATATTTTATTGCTACCTGTTGATCGCTACTGTTTACTCTTAACGTCGCGGGTTTACGAAATAACGAATTTATTCCTTCCATTTGCACCATACTGTACGTCTGAATTTGCTGATATGAATGAGTCAGATTAAATTAAATTATTAGAAGAATTTTTTTACTGAGCAGCAACATTTTTGTTTAATTTATTAATATTTGTATATATTAATATATATTAATATAAATTGTGGCTTTTTTCCCAATTAGAATAGTAATTTAAAATAAATAGTACTCCGTTAAAAGGTAAAACTTTTTATTGGAGGTGTTTTCTAAGAGGCTCTTTTAGCCGGGGCTATTTTGACCGGGGCTATTTTGTGTGTGATCTATTTTGTCGGGGCTATTTTGTTTGCGGGCTATTTTGTCGAGGCTATTTTGTGTCCGGGCTATTTTGACGGGGCTGTTTTGACCAGGCTATTTTGACGGGTCACGTTTGATACCGTTTCCCAGTGGTACTGGGTACAAATACTGATTACAAAATACTAATGTATCTGATGCTTGTACTGAATTGAGTAGGCAACTTAAAATCGGTATTTCCGTACTTGCACGTCCCTAGTAGTCGTAGCGGTATGACTTTCGAAAACATAGAATTTAATCATAAGCGGGTGCATAAAAAGATATCTTACACTGAGTATTTTATTTCTGCACATAATACCTACATATTTAAAATAATCTCTCCCCTACTGCTCGGTCATAACTCATATTCCTCAATTTACTGCTCGGATTACAATCATTTGCAATTACTGCAGGATCGCAATCATTTACAATTACTGCAGGTCATAATTCCTAATCCCTCCGCTACTGATCGGTCATAAAAAATAACACTATCTGCATATTTCGTTTATAATTTTTAAGCATAAAAAATGTAATATATAATAAACAAAAATGTAATATGCCGACAAGCTGAATTTGAGGGTAATACGATATTTTTATCGATCACGGTTTTAAGTAACATGAATAATTTTTCACCTTATTTTTCTAATAATGTGTTTTTGTAAAGGCATAACTTTGATTATTAATTTCGTATCGCCGCTTATTTAGTCTACCAAAAGTTATCAGAATTTAATGACAATGACAACGCAGTTTTCACTCGGGGTGTTGACTATGCTAATATTTTTATTTATCATAATAAATTGTACTTAGGTACCATCCGTATTCATTTCAGATAAGTCCATCTCGTAAACAAAAACAAGTAAAAATAAACATCTGGCGGTGAGTCACGCGTCCCACGGCCCAAGAAAACTGTACACAGATGACAAACGTTCCCAAGCGAGACCTGCGAACAAATGAACTGATAGTAGCATGCGCAGAACTGTCTACGCAGTTCGCCGGTGCAGGTTGTCTCGCTTAGGTTCAATTTGCGCCGGGCCTAAGCCTAATGAGTCACTTTTTAAAAAGTTCTCTTGAGAAAACTACACAGAGGGTTATTTAAGAAATATGAAAAAATCAGTGGCTGGAGTTAGTTTTGTTTCAAAAATGGACTTGGCATGAGAGAGGCGATCTTTAGCATGCAAACAATACAGAATTGTTTAAATCAAAGAAAGGATGTTTTTATCTGTTTCATAGATTATGAGAAAACAAGTAATAATTATAAAATACCTACAAGAGTTGGGATTGGATGCCAAGAATATAAAAATTATCGCCAATCTGTATTAGAACCAGACAGCAAAAAAAGGAGGTAATTGAACATTGTATACTTTCTCCAATGTTGTTTAACTCGTACTAGAAAAGACCTTAGCAAAAGCCGTGGCACACTCTAATAAGAGTATTAAAGTAAACTGCGTATTTATTAACAACGTTAGGTATGCCGATGACACAGCGATAGTGGCAAATATCAATGGAGATTAGAGAAGACAAAAACGATTACCCCAACGCAAAGATATATGTAGCTGGAGAAGAAATTGAACAAGTCAGACAACTTAAATACTTAGGTTGTCTTCTAAACGAAATATGAAACTCTGAAAATAATAAAGAGCAGAATACGTAGTAGAACAAGCCAGACATGCTTTTTTGAAACTTATTTCTGCGTAAATGTCTGACTGATCGCAAGTTGGATTACAACCTGAGATATTCAGTTGGATGCTACAGTGTTACGTTTGACATGTTTTCTTGTACGAAACGAAAGCATGGACATTAAAGGCTAGATCCATTAACAAACTTGAAGTTTTTGAAATGTGGTGCCTGCGCCGAATGGTTAGAATATCATGTTCTTCTGAAGCTACTTTCTTGTAGCATTTTGCAATTAATTATTTTTGATGGGAAATAAGACAAAATTTTACTAAAAAATTGATTTTATTAACGTTTCGACGCCCAAATCGGGTGTCGTTGTCACAATATAACAAATATTGATGAATTAAACAAAAATGTTGTTGCTTAATAGCAAAAATTCTTCTAATAATTTATTTAATCTGACTCACTTATATCGGCAATTAAGACATATATTATTATACATTTTACAGTAGAAGACTTTAAAATGATATTGAAAATATTTATGAGTTGCGTTCCTGGGACGACTTTTCTGAAAGATAGTTCATTCGATTACATGAAATCAACCCCAACTCAAGAATATCCGTCACAAAAAAATCATGACATGTGATCTGTCTTTAAAAAGACAACAACATGCAATGGTGACAGTAAAATTCCCGCGCTAGGGATTCCATAGTAAATCACGAGGGAAAACCAGGAAAAAACCTCTTGATACTATCCCGACATCGTAAGTATTAAGTCTCACTTTAATTTACTCTCAAAACTAATACCAAATTCTGCCCTTAATATGTACATATGTTATTTTAAATTATAAATAATATTAATAATACATAGATATATAAACAATACTTATATATAAAATATGTACTAACTCGATATGTTATTGACTTACTAATCCTGGTATTTTCTTTCTATTGACTTCCTCTTTTAGTATGGGTAACCACATCCTGCTGCATTCTACCGAGGAATTTGCGACACAAATTAAAGCCGCTTCTTTGATTTTTCTCTTTTTACTATCTGTTTCTTTCAGGACTATACTTGAATCTCTCCACTGAACTCTAACCACTCTCCACTTGCTCTCCACTCTCTATTTCACCTAAATAAAATTGTTCGCATTCACAGGGTATTTTATAAATACAATTTTTTGTTCTTTCTTGTTCTCTGTTAGGTTTAGTTTTAGATAGAATAGATCTCAACGTGTTTGTTGTTTTGAATGTTGTTGAAATGTTGAATTTATTTCCTATTGTTTTAAGTTTCTCGGATAGTCCTTTTATATACAGGGTGTCCCGGAAAATAGTGCGTTCCTTTAAGGTATGGAGAGAATACACAATTTGGAACAAAAAAGGCCTATACCATTTTTTTCTAAAGTTAACCGTTTCCAAAAAAAAGTTAACATTGTTTTCCATATATAGTCCTGTCGCCAGGGGGGGTACAACGGCCTCGTTAATTCAGATGGACTTACCCAAGTTTTTTTTATGTATTTTGACCCGTAGAACACGAATTTTTTGGGTAACAGTTGATCCGGATGTCGATAAGATTGTTATAGACCAAGAACTTGAGGAATCAAATAACAGCGATTTTTGGCAAAACAAAACAATATTTTGTATTTTTTGGGTCATTTTAAGCAAAAAATATTTCTACAAGTTTTTTAGTAGGATGCATAGTTTTCGAGATAAACGCGGTTGAACTTTCAAAAAATCGCAAAACTGCAATTTTTAAACCCGAATAACTTTTGATTAAAAAATAAAATAGCAATTCTGCTTAGCGCCTTTGAAAGTTCAAGTCAAATTATGTCGGTTTTGATTATTTGCATTGCTAAAAATTTATTGTGTTATTGTTAAACAAAGCTACAAACAACTAGTGCGTGAGTGATGTTTCTATGATTTCTCATTTAAAATCGAACGAGTAGGTAGAATAGGTACTAGTGCAATCAAGACTATTTCTACGTTACATGCGTTAAAACGCATGTAAAAGCACGGGAAACCCTACGTGTTTATAGCTTTGTTAAACAATAAAAAAATAAATTTTTACCAATGCAAATAATCAAAGCCGATATAATTTGACTTAAACTTTCAAATGCGGTAAGCAGACTTACTATTTTATTTTTTAATCAAAAGTTATTCGGGTTCAAAAATTGCAATTTTTCGATTTTTTTAAAGTTCAACCGCGTTTATCTCGAAAACTGTGCATCCTACGAAAAAACTTGTAGAAATATTTTTTACTTAAAATGGCCCAAAAAATACAAAATATTGTTTTGTTTTGCCAAAAATCGCTGTTATTTGATTCCTCAAGTTCTTGGTCTATAACAATCTTATCGACATCCGGATCAACTGTTACCCAAAAAATTCGTGTTCTACGGGTCAAAATACATAAAAAAAACTTGAGTAAGTCCATCTGAATTAACGAGGCCGTTGTACCCCCCCTGGCGACAGGACTAATACCTGTATTTTACTGTTTGGAAATTTTAATAAACTGGCAACATCGTACGCACTACGGCATAATAACATAATAAGAACTCGTTTGTGATTGTGATTAACAGTATTTAAAATAATCCAACCTAATAGTAGGTAATACTTATGTATTTACTATTTGTTTACTAAAATTATTTTCTTTTGAAATGTATTGAAATACCTATTGCATAATTTTAAACGAATTACACATCTTTTAACTAAACTAGTATTATGTATTTAGTAAGGTTTAAATGGGTTGAATGCTGAATATTGCTGAGGGCTTTAACTGAATTACATAGTTTTAATAGTTTACAGTGGAACTTAAATACACCAGATAATGTCTCAGTAATTTGTTTACTTGTGAACTGAAATAACTAAGTTGTACTTACTTGAAAATAATTAATATACCGAATAGATGTTTCAAGTAACCTTTCACAAACACCATTCATAGGTAATAACATAATAGGTAATACACTCACTATTCGAAAACATTTTCGGCATTGACACTAAACAGGATTCTTTAAAACTATCTGTTTACTATCATCTTCTATCTATTTACATGGGACTTGGGACTGTCTATGCTTAAATTTGCGTACCGCACATAGTTGTCAGATTTAAATTTGGATACCAAAATACATTTTAATTTTTTGGTCAAACGGTTGCATTTAGAAAAAAATGTTATAAGAGTTTTTTGTTCTACATGGTGCCTTCTACCTATACCTTTAAGGAACGCACTATTTTCCGGGACACCCTGTATGGTATTGATATTTTCCTCGTATTATTTCTTGTGAATGCTATAGAATCCCGTTCTAAGTTGTTCTTAAATTTTTTTAGTAAAATTGTGTATTTCCCTTCAAAAATAGTTAGGTAATTGTTAGAATATCATGTAAGGACAAAGTCAGAAATGAGAGCAGAGCGGGCTTCCAGGATAGGGACTTTTTGATTATGTAAAAAGTAAGAAGAATAAATACTTAGGGCACATATACGAGGAAAACGATACGCGTTTCAGCAACTAGTACTCGGAGGTAACAAAGGGCTAGGATGTAAAAAGATGTCATGGATGCGTAATATTCGCCAATAGACAGGAATCCATAGTTAAGAAATGCATCGCAATGCTTCTAAAAACAGAATAATTTAATCCTGACATTATTGACCATCTAACATCTCACCTGACAAGACAATATACGGTAGACGCCCATGCAGAAATGCATGGCAACTTATAAGCAGATCATAACACAGGGCCTACATAATAATATGCTTTCTCAAAATCAATATCGTATGAATATGAAGGTTTGTCTCTTAATTCCTATTTCTATTAACTGAGTTGTGATGCACATATTGTATAATAATAATTTAAATCTAAATTCTAAATAATAAGTAAGATATTTCTAATCGAAACTATTGGTGTTTGTTGTTTGAATTCATAATGTATTGAAAAACTTGCAACACTGTACGCTGCACGATATTCTAAATCCTGACCCACTACTTTGTGCCGGGCAATTTGGGTTGCCTATATAAACTTGAATCGGCGAAATGGGCATAAATGTAAATAATAAAGTTTTGCTGTATTAACGATTGACATATTAAGCGTAGACTCGGCATACTCACCAAAAAAGCGTAAAGCGGAAAGAGCATGGAAACAATCGATCGGTGGTCTATCTATCTCTTTTAACCAAACGATCCCGCGCATGTGACTGACAAAGATGGCTAGACCACACAATCCTATGTCGGCGTTACACCTCGATGCATTGAGTGGCATATCCCTAGCCAAGTCTATCCTTTTATATGTCTCTGGTATTAACCCCTTTAAAAATTCACATTGTAAGGCATGAATGAATCAAATATGTAATAATAAATACCTTTTTGTAGATGTATTTAAAAATGAAACTGAAAAGTTATTACAAAAGTTATTATAAAGAGTGATATGTAGCTATACTGTGGATTGACTAAAATAAAACAACGATTAGATATAAAAAAAAATCACAAATTTTATTAAATTTCGGAAAGTTTTTTCTTAATCATCCACTCGTTTTGCACATTTTATATTTTTAACGTGGTATCAGAGCTGATGGGCAGTATTTCAAAACTTAATACCTACTTTTTGTAAGTATGTATTTAAAACTTTTTACTTTAGAGTAAGTATTTAAACGCCAAGTATTTAAATACTCTATAATTATAAATAAGTACTTGGTATTTAAATGCTCTAAAGTCTAAAGTATTTAAATACCTACAAATAAGTATTTAAATTTTGAAATACGGCCCATTAGCTCCGATACCAAGTTAAAAATACGAAATGTACAAAAAGCGTGAATGATTACGATACAAATTTACCCAAAAACATGGGTACATTTTTAGTATTTAAATACTTGGTATTTAAATACGTTAATACAGCAAAACTTTATTATTATATGCCCATTTCGCCGATTCAAGTTCATATAGGCAACCCAAATTACATGGCACAGAGTAGTGGGTCAGGATTTAGAATCAAGTTATTTTTGTTGCAAAAAAGAAAGGTGGTTATAGACATAGTTATAAATATTGTATAGTGGCTGTTGTTTTGTTCTTTTGGTGCCTTTAAAATTAGGTAAAAGTAGTAAACACAGAATATTTCGTAGTATAACGTAGTTGAAGACTAAATTATTTTAACTATGACGGATGAATCTAAAAATGTTGAAGTTCACAACCATTATCATATTTATCCTAAAATAAATCTGAACTTCCATATCTTTGGAAATAATGGCGTTGGATTCAGGTAAAGTAAAATATGGAATAAATTATATTACTGAATTTATTATAAAATAAAAAGAAATTAATTTTCTATATTATAAGTCTTTTGTATGAAAGTAAGTAGGTAAAAGGAAAAAATAAGTGCAAAATCCAAATTAATTATAATGGGTTCAAAAATTTTCGCTAGCGAGAGATGGCCCTAATGTTAGGTTGAGTACATAATATTACCTTTTCCAGAAAATCCCCCCTTTTAAGTCAATTAATTTGATCCCAGGGTTGCCAGATTGGGGGAATTTCCTCCAAATTTGGGGTATTTTTCTTGTTTGGGGATTTTTTGGGGGTATACACTGAATGGGGGATTTTTTGGAGGAAAATTTTTTCGCATTGGGGTTTTTTGGGGTATAATTTTAAGAACACATGCCATTACTTGGCCGATTTTGAATTTCAAGTTAAACTGTGATTCACAAAAATCTTTGAATATAAATTCATTTACAGTCGATTCTGCCATCTAGTACAAACTACTTAACTTATTTTGTAAAGCATTACAGTTTTCTTCAATAGCGACATAACAAAATTTGGTTTTTGGGCGCTTGATGGTGTTGTTTGGAATTTACTCGTTTCCTGTCGCTGATAATCGAAATAAACACTAGTGGACTGTATGATACTTGTAATTAATTGAAAGAGGTACAAATTACATAAAATACACTTCTTAGTTCGCGTATTCGTCTGTAGTCTGTTTTCTTGTCTTGTCTACACTCTACAGCATTCGTTCCCGAATTCTAGTTTTTAGGTGTCACTGAGGCGCGCGCGGTGTTGCCACCGTTGCCATTTTTTATAAAGGTTAAAAGTCCTAACATAGCCCCCCTTTTGAAGGGCACCTTCAAAAATATATACATAAAATATTGAATAGTAAAATATCTAAATACACAAAAAATAAAACAAACACAAATAATTGTCAATTGTTGATGTCTTCTTGCATTGGTAAAGGACACAAATGTCTTACTGAACGAGTAACTGATCCCTTCATGGTGGTTACTTCTGCTACTCTGGTTTCTCCATCTCTACCTTGACATAACTTAGTGATTCGTCCAGTAATCCATTGACAAGGAGGAACAGAATCATTTTTAATAAGAACCAGGGTTCCTAATCGAATTTTGCTAGCTGGATCCTTCCATTTGTACTGTTGATGTAATTGAGACATATATTGTTTGGAAAATTGACCCCAAAATTGCTGGTACAGCTGCTGCACATGTTGGAATCTGGTTAAGCGACAGCTGGCTATATTGTGAACGTCATACTCTGGCAATGACGTAAGAGGTCTACCAATTAGGAAATGGGAAGGTGTAATAGGAGATAAGTCATTAGGATTATTTGACATGTCAAACAATGGTCGTGAATTTAATATACCTTCTATCTGTACGATAAGGGTGTTAAATTCTTCAAATGTTACATTATTATTAATTAATATTCGTTTCAAATGATGCTTAGTGCTTTTAACAGCTGCTTCCCACAGCCCCCCATGATTAGGTGTATAAGGAGGAATGAAGATCCATTTTATTCGTAGCTCGCTTGTAGCCGTTTCAATAGAATTGTAATTTTTCTGTAAAAAATGTCCTAACTGTTTCAGATAATTGTTGGCTCCTACAAAGGTACTGCCGTTGTCTGAATAAATAGTACTAGGTATACCACGTCGAGCGGTAAATCTTTTTAAACTTGCTAAAAAATTCTTTTTTGTGAGGTCCGACACAACTTCTAAATGGACAGCTTTTGTGCAAAAGCAAATGAATAATGCCAAATAACATTTTAATAGTTTAGCTCCGCGCCCCTTTTTACTAAGAATATTAAAAGGACCTGCATAATCTATACCAGTCACATCAAATGGAAAATTAGGTTTAATTCGATTATTTGGTAGATTTGACATTGGACTTAAAAAGGGTGTAGGATTAAACTTGAAACAAGTCAAACAATTTTTGACAGTTTGTTTTGCTAAGACACGTCCTGCTATAGGCCAGTAACGTTGTCTTACTGATGCAAGCAATAATTGAGGACCTGGATGAAATAGTTGCTTATGTTTATACTCGAAAATTAACTTAGTAAAATAGTGTTTGGATAACAGAAGAATAGGATGTCTAGTATTGAACGATAAATACGTATTGTTGAGTCTTCCACCTACTCGAAGAATTCCTTTATTATCCAAAAATGGAGTTAATGAAGAAAGTCTATTATTTTTTGGAAGTTGCTTGCCCCTTTTGAAAAAGGATAATTCGTCAGCAAATGACTCTAATTGAGCTTGTTTGACGATACTAATATGGGCTTCATCTAATTCTGCAATAGATAGATACATTACCCGTACGTTTATTAGATTTATTTCTTAAATTGTAAATGAAACGTAAACAATAGGCTGTTATTCTTTGAAGTGTAATAAAATCTGAGTATCTAGTGATTAAATCTGACAATTGTACTGATATAACTTGAAACACTTTAGAAGTCTTTTTCAACTCTGTCAGTTCTGAAGTTTTTAACTTAAAATCCACATTAGGCCATTCTGACTGTGGCAATTGCAAAAACAGTGGTCCGTTCCACCAAATTGTATTGGAAATTAGTTTTTCAGGCATAATACCACGAGATGCAATATCTGCTGGGTTACTTGAACTGTTAACATAATTCCAGGTAAATGTGTTGGACAACGATTGAATTTTGGATACTCGATTAGCAACGAAAACTTGTAATTTACTAGGATCCGTATGAATCCAACTTAGTGCTACCTGAGAATCAGACCACATGAAAATAGGAACATTGACTTGAATGGCTTCTGTTACGGTGTTTATTAGTTGTGCACCTAATAAACAAGCACAGAGTTCTAGTTTCGGAATAGTTACAAGTTTGATTGGTGCAACTTTAGTTTTTGAACACAAGAGATTAATGTGATATTGATTTGAATCATCGATGCTTCGAAGGTAAATGCACGCAGCATATGCAGCTTTTGATGCATCACAAAAACAATGAATATCAAGTAAAGTATTCGAGACAACTTTACGAGGAATAGATATCTGATTAAAAATATTAATATTATTTTGAAATTGTAACCAAGTCTGTTGCAAATCCAAAGGGATTGGAGTGTCCCACGAAATATGAAGAGTCCATAATTGCTGAATGAGCATTTTTGCAATAATAATAGACGGGCTTAACAGACCTAGAGGGTCATATATTTGCGCAATATTCGATAGAATATGTCTTTTAGTAAATGGTTCGTGACTACGTAATTTGTTTATGTTAAAGGTAAACGAATCAGAAGAATTTAGCCACTGGACACCTAATGTTTTACAACTATCGTGATCTCCCAAATTTAATACTGAATTTGAGACATCGGATTCTTGAAAATCTGTAATTACTTGCTGATCATTTGAAATCCATTTTCTCAGAATAAAATGAGCTGATTTGAGCATATTGTAAATAGATTTGCATCTTTCTTGTAGTTCGCTTAGATCATTAGATCCTGTTAATAAATCATCAACATACATATCATTTAAAATTGTGCTAGAAGCTAATGGAAACTTGTCTAAATTGTCTTCAGCTAATGTTCTGATACATTTAATTGCTAAATAAGGTGCTGATCTAGTGCCATATGTGACAGTATTCAGTTGATAAATAGAAAATTCTTCATTATTATTTTCACGCCAAAGAATTTGTTGTAAATATTTATGTTCTGGATGTATGAGTATCTGTCTGTACATTTTAGAAATATCTGCTGATACAACATATTTATAAATTCTGAATCTTAGCAAAATGTTTAAAATATCGTTTTGCACTTTAGGACCTACATATTGAAGGTCATTAAGAGAATATCCTGATGAGCTCTGGCAGCTTCCATCAAAGACAGTTCTAAGTTTTGTAGTTAGACTAGACTCTTTTAATATACCATGATGTGGTAAAAAATAGGAATGTTCTGAATTAATAGAAATTTTACTCATATGACCTAGGTTTTCATATTCATGAATAAATTCAAAATAGAGTTGTTTAAAATAGGAATTGGAGAATTTTGATTCTAATGACTTAAATCTTTTAATAGCTGTTTGCTTTGAATCACCTAATAGACTAGGAGAATATTTTAATGGTAATTTTACCACGAATTGTCCATTCTCATTACGAGATGTGTCTTGTTTAAATAAAGATTCGCAAATGAGATCGTCTTGAGACAGAAATTCATTCTTGGTTTGAACATCCTCTAGTTCCCAAAACTTTTTTAATTGATCATCCTCAGGGATGTGTACTTCAACAAAATTGCATACATATTTATCTGAATTAATTGGAACTGTACCTGTTACAACCCAACCTAAATGAGTATTGATTAGTAATGGAAGCTTTTTACCTAATGATATTTTATCTTGCAATATAAGATCCCAAAAAATGTGAGCGCCTAATAACAAGTCAATTTCTTTAGGACAATTGAATTCTGGATCTGCTAAATTAATATTGTGAGGTAATCGAATATTATTCATATCAATAGGATAAGCAGGTAATCTACTTGAAATAACGGGTACTACAAGACATGATATACTAGAATTGAAATCTGAAAATTGTGAAAATATTTTTAATGAACATTTTTTACTAATGTTAGAAGAACGCTGACTAATACCAGTAATTGAACAGTTTGTATCAGTTAATTGTAGTTTTAATTTATTGCAAAAGCGTTCGGTGATTAAATTCATTTGTGCACCGCAATCAAGTAATGCTCGGCACTTATGAAACTTACCATCTTGGTCTTTAATATTACACATAACTGTAGCTAATAAAACTTGACTCTCATTTTTTGCAAAATTTATACTTATTTGCTGTTCTACACCATCATTTCTATGATCAAAAGTACTAGGTGAACTTACTTGATGATTAGTGTCACGAATTGAAACTTCTGCATAATCTTTATGAAGCAACGTGTTATGTTTGTGAGTCTTACAAACAGGACATGGACCAAATTTACAATTTCTCTTATCATGACCACTTAATAAACAATTTTCGCATAATTTAAGTTTTCTAACTTCCCGAAACCTCTCTTCGACTGATAACGCTTTAAAGGTGGGACATTTATAAATTGAATGTTCCTTTCTACAAAAATTACATCGGCTTTTAACCGCAAAGTGCACTAGATTGTTAGATCTGTTATGATACTTATTTGAACTTGAAGACTGTGATTTAGCCGTTTGAGATTCATCCAAACTTTGTAGTATGTCCGTCTTATTTTTTAAAAAATTGATAAAATGTTCTAAAGTAGGCAAATCGTTTGCAACCTTAGTTTCTTTCCATTCGCGTATAGTATTTTTCTGGAACTTGTTGATTAAGATATGTATCATAAATGAATCATATAACTTTTCTTTTGGTACGTCTATACCTTCCAAGGAAGTTAAATGTTTGGATATCTCGTCTAACATATTTCGAAAACTAGCATAATTATAATTATCTTTTTGCATCATGGTTAAATTTAGTAATGATTTAAAGTGGCTGTCTGTTAAAAACTGTTTTTTATCGAACCTATCGCATAATAAATCCCAGGCTTTCTGAAATGGTTGATCTACGCTCTCTAAACCTTCAATACAACTGGCTGCGTACCCTTGCAAAGAAGCCTTCAAGAAATGAAACTTCTGCCCATCACTAAGGGATGCATTATTCGCAATGGTCGCATTGAAGCTATTTTTGAAACTAACCCAAAATTGAAACTCCCCAGAGAACGTTTGCAATTTTATTCTCGGTAATAGGACATTTTGCAGGGGATCACTCACTGCTTTAAATTCACTAGATTGACCTAATTGACCGTATTGTACGTTATTACTGTTTACCGCTACCGGTCTTAAAATGGTTTTTAAATATGCTTGTGCCGCATAAAATCGTTTTTCAAACTCCTCTCTTTCTGAATAGTGCTCCGGTAATTGACCCTCAGAACATTTCTTTTCTATCTCTGTTTGAACTATATCAAAATCATTTAATAAGTTTATATGATTATCATGTCTAAATTGAACATCTTGAATATCAAAGTCACCCTTGTCTTTTGTTTTAGTAATGAATTTCTCTAGCAAAGTTAACTTTTGTTTATTTGTTCCACGAAGTCTAACTAAATCTTTTAAATCGTCTACTACTACTACTTCATTTGAGGTCGCCATCTTAGTAAATAAAATTGATAAAATCGACAAATGGGTACTTATAATTTAACTATGGATTATTATTGAAATTAAATATCAAAACACATATATAATTGTACACAAATATCGCAAACAGAAGGTAATATCATTTAACTAGATTGATATTGATAGAATTGCATAAAATCGTTTATAATTATTGTCAAATAAACCAACGAATTATAAAATGATCGGTTAAGAATGAAATATATAAAAATGGAAGGATCTGACCTTTATTTGCAGTGGTCCTGATGAATAGCTGTCGCTTGTCGCGTACCTTGCTGTACGTACTTCTCTTTCGCTGAATTGGGCCACTGGAAATGACACTAGAACTTGGAACTATTAACTTGGTTAGCGTCTACTAGTTTTTGGCGCTAATATTGCCTCATGCCGGCTAATAGATAATAAATTCGGCTCTTTTGACCAAAATGTTTGGAATTTACTCGTTTCCTGTCGCTGATAATCGAAATAAACACTAGTGGACTGTATGATACTTGTAATTAATTGAAAGAGGTACAAATTACATAAAATACACTTCTTGGTTCGCGTATTCGTCTGTAGTCTGTTTTCTTGTCTTGTCTACACTCTACAGCATTCGTTCCCGAATTCTAGTTTTTAGGTGTCACTGAGGCGCGCGCGGTGTTGCCACCGTTGCCATTTTTTATAAAGGTTAAAAGTCCTAACAGGTGTATTTAAATATTCATAATGGTACCTATGTGAAACACAGAAAATTGTATCTCCAAGTTTAACTTTATTTACTTTTCTAGAATTAACTTTGAAGAAGGTTATATTGCTGGTGTGTTCAATAATACGCAAAATTAATTTAAATTAGTGCGTGTAGACGTGTTTGTAATCTAAAAATATGCCTAAAGAAAAGAGAAAAGGAGTATACCCGAAAATACCGACTTGCTTGGGAATCCGATGCTGAACTTAAAGAAAGGTAATCTGTTTAATAGAATTTTAATGGTGTGGGTCATTAATAATTAATTATTCTATGTATGATGGATTGGTCCTGTATCAGAAGATGACACAAAATCATTTTGTAAGATATAAGATATGTAAATGGCAGATTTACAATATATTGTATAAAATCTACTAAAATTCTACACTGGTAAAATGACCCTTGACAGCCAAAAAAGAAGAAAAAATGACAGATGACAGCCAAAAAAAGAAGAAGAAATGACAGATGACAGCTCAGAAAAAAGAAGAAGAAATGGCAGATGAATTTTGGGGGATTTTTTTAAAAAAATGTCATTTTTGGGGGAATTTGTAGTTCAGGTTGGGGGAATTGTATAAATCGGTCTGGCAACCCTGTTTGATCCTCACCCCAGATTCAGTTTTGTTTTTGAAAGAAAGTTGTACATTACCTATGTTGTACATTATACCTACTTATACAATTATAATAATATAATAGGTATATTTTCCTCAATAGTCAAATGGTGCATATTTTTGTGAATTCCAAAAAGTCTTCCTTTTTTCTAGCTTACATTTTTAAGATATAGCTTTTTGGAGAAAGATTAATATTAGCCTATTTATTTTATACAATATTACACAATTTATACAATAAAAAGGAATGTTTTTTATAACATTTCTCTACAATTTACCTTCTCCAAGTCTCCAAGAAGTGCAAAGAACAAAGTATGCCCTCTATTCAGAAGGGTACATCACAAGAAATATGGGAGACTATTAAACATTGTGTAACAACACAGACATTAATCGTAAAATAGATGAAATCCTTAAAATAATTGAGATCAGAAGAAATCTTTGTCAAATTGGTGTACACAGTGAAAGGAAAAAGCTAGTTTGAGAAATCTGAAATAAAACGAAGGTGTAAGGCTAATAAATAACAATACTGTCACAACAGATTTGAAGAATGAGGGCTGCTTCTTGGACTTTTCTCTTTCATTTTACTCTGTGCTCCCCAGGCATGTTTGAATGTCTGGGATTTCTCCTACTAAGTCTTTGTTCTTAATATGAATCACACATTTCAGAAACCCCACAAGTATGCTGAACATCATTTTTCGTGGTCGACAAAAAACTGATTTGCAATTAACTACTGTTATTTATTACAACTGTAATGAAATGTTTGTGTACATATGAGTGTTTTAACAATGATTTTCTTCATTTTGAATATTCATTTTTTCTTTTTTGCCAATTTTACAAAGAGATTTTGTTGCTGTACTTACGGGGTTTCTGAATTACAGGCTAAAATAAAAAGTATTACTTGCAAAAAACTAAGATGTTTATTGAGTTACATACGTTAAATATGTCGTAAATACAAAATTAGCCAAGAACGCACTGTGGGTCATCTTGTCTACTACTGGCCATCCAAAAATTTCCTCGTAGAAGCTCTGAACATTAATGTCATCTGTTAAGTAAGATTTTATCTTCTGTAGATCTCTCATTTTTTTCACATTAATTGCTATACACCCTTCTGGATATGATGCTGTCTTTGGAAGAATAGATTTTGAGTTGCCGTCTTACTTAACTGATATTCAAACTGTACCTACAGCTGAATCAATAAAATCACGTGCCACAACATAGCCGGGTTTTCTTGAATCATGCGTAAAGTGCATGAAGGATGCAATAGCAAAAGTTTTTTTCATTTCTCTAGTAACGACCATACGAGTCAATTGACAGACAGTTTTGCTTATAGTACTTGGGCCCCCATGACTTATAGTCTATTATCGTATCAGTATGCACTACATAAATAGAAAATTTTTGTCTTTGACTGGCATTCGTTATTAACATAGTCAATTACAGTGTAAATCCGATCTGTTTCTTAATTTTTTGTTTGACTACAGCAAAATATCTATCACATAGAAGAAAACTCTGACCTCTAATGCGGAAATATTGATTGTCTCAAAACGTCCTGTAGATACCATAGTCGAACCATTGTATGGATTTTATTCTGTCCTGTACATCCGTCTGAAAATATGTGCAAAAGTGTCGTGTAGTTTCAGGCAGAACATAATCTATATAATAGTGCATTATTAGTGAACATACATCCTTACAACCTTTTTTTGCAACGCCTTCATGATTTACATAAAACATTGCAGTGCCTGTGTGGAGATCATGAATTTCAAATACATTAGTAGCCAGTTGATGGAGATAAAATTACTCTTGAACTGGAATATTGGGAAGCAATAAATTTTGGAGAACACTAATAAGAAATTTAGTATTTTCCAAGGAGTCTTGCCACTGCGCACAATTCACGTTTTACACCATGTAGTACAGAAACCCCTCAAATGCGGTACTCACGGGATTTCTGCATTACACGGTTAAATACAGTATTGTCTAAATATACTAAATAGTATAACAACGGTGGGGTTTCTTAATTACATGGATGAAATGAGTCTTTTACAACCCATACCCGCCATAACCTAAATTTTCGTTAAAATGTTACTTACGGGGTTTCTGAAATATGTGATTCATAATAATATATGTTTAATGCTCGTTTACCCTGACACTTAGTGGTCTTGCAGTTTCACCCACGTAGAAATTATTGCATTCACAGGGTATTTTGTAGATGCAGTTTTTGGATCTTTCTTGTCTGTTGTTGGGTTTTAACAGGATAGATCTCAGAGTGTTGAGTGTTGGTTGTTTTAAATGCTGTTGTGATTTATTTGTTTCTTATCCGTTTCAATGTTTCTGAAAAATCTGCAACATCCTTCCCCAAATTCCATAAAATGACAAAACCCTGCCTATCTGAAAGACCATATTATTCAGTAGAGTACCCTTATGTACAAATTGTACAAGTATGTAGTATTTTTTATCTATATTTGGATGTCATATGCTGCAGTTTAACTTATTAAACGTATTAGTTACTAAGGTAGATTATGGAATTTGCAATTTATTTAAATTTTACAATAGATTGTTTTTGTTTTGCTTCATTATTTTTTATTTATATTGACGATTTATGGAGTTTTAATAAATTGTGTTTGTTATTGTTTTGTTTTTATGACTCTTTGTAAGCTTTGTCGATAAAATTGTACAATTTTCAATGACAAAAGCATATTTCTATTCTATAAGCCTTTACATAATATTACATATATTATATGGTATGCTTCTTTTCATCAGCATTTTTCAGTGCGTCACAAATGATAGAAAAAAAGGTGTAAGTTCGTGATAATATACATTTATAACATTTATTCTAACATGACATTTTAGTTAAATCTGACAGTTGTCACATTTTATTTGCAATTTGGCATAAAAACAGATCAATTGTGTTTATTGCATTTATAAAATGGTATTTTCTTTGATTTGTATAGTCTTATAAATTGTACAGATTATATTCGTAGATATATTATATACTTAAGTAATTCGTAAAAAAAATTTTTTAATTATAGCGCCATCTATCGACAACTAAAATAAATGTTATAAATGTCTATAATCACAGACGTGCCTTTTTTCTGTCACATACAATTTAATGCGTTAGAAAGAAATCGAAAAACTGTGACGCACTAAAAGATGTTTATGAGAAAAAGAATATTGTTGTTATTTTTGAGTCCCTTCTTGTGAATAACTCTGGAATGCTTGTGGTGTTTTGTTGTTTCTTTTCTCCAATCTTGGGGAATTTCTTGTTTATAAATGAGAATGGGATAGTAATTTTTAATCAAAAACTTTTGTTGGCAGGTTTCTTCTTCCTGAAATAGAAGTTGTGGATGTTGTGGTTGGACTGGTAATTTAAGTATCTGTTGGTGTGTGTTGGTTTTCTGTAGGCTTGGTTGCATATTCTGTGTCTTCTTTAATACTTCAATAAAAGAACACCTAGCATTCAATCCAATAAATTAACAAGGTGTAGACAATGCTTCTTTATTATGCTACTCAACTAATCACATCACAAAAATCAGGCAATTGCTTAAGGTTAAATATTTTTTATGTGGGGGATCCCTTAAATAAAATAATGGGATGGCCTAACTACTATATTATTTATTTATTCTCTTGTTCTACATAAAATAAAAGTACATAAAACAATATCTTTCATTAAACGTGACTTAACCATAAAAAACTCTGAAAACTGGGAATCCCTCATTCCCATCAGGGCCCTGATTCTAAATCAAATTTCGACCAAAAACAAGTCGCTTTCAATATGGCGACGGTTGAAATGCGATTGTGCGAGCCTTGTGGATTTTAGTTGAACTAACGAAGTGACGTCATGAAATAGCGACTATCGAAATTAATAGCGACTTTAAAAAGGGTGTTGATATTATAATTTCGACTGTCGAAATTATTTGACACGGAGGTGAATGAATGGCCAAAAGCGAGGTTAGGTTTAGTTTAGATGTGTTTTGTTTATTTCTTGCAAGGAAAACTAAAGCAAAAGGTATTATAATATAGCTGGGTTTAATTGAAATTTGCTTGTTTTGAGGAATTAGATAGAATAGTATTAAATTAGAAATATAATAATTGAGAATGTCCACAACATGAATCATCAACTCAATGAAAGATGTAAGGTAATAATCTGGGAAAATTAGTAAAAAACAAGGAAAATTAATTACCAGCTATTTTATTGCTGGACATGCTGAAATCAAATCTTAAGATTTCCTATATTAGTAATATAGCTGTGCAAAGTCCACAGAAAGTGTGCTATTTTGTTTATAAACAAATTAGCGCTCCGAAATCTTTTTTTTATTATTATTATTGCTCTATACGCTGTGAGCTCGTACGTAGAGGGGATATTTACAAATTCGCGAACGCCAGTAGTGACAAGTTTGTAAACGTTTACTGGAAATTTGACATAAATGTCAAAGTGACTAATTTAAAATTAAAATTAAAAACATTAATTATAAACAATATTAGTTGGTCAAAGCTGTGGTATATATTTTTACCTTAAATATACTTACGTTTTAAATACTGAATTTAAGTTTTTTTAATGTTCCGTAATATCTAATTATAAATAATCTATTATAATCTTAGCGCCATCTACACGATTATTGTCAAAGTATCCGAAGTAAGAAATTGATATTTTATCAAAAGAACGTCAAAATGATTAGAAAAATCTTAAAAAAATCGATTACAATTTAATTACTTTTTTGCGTTGTACATATTAAGCGATAACAATTAAATAATAAATTTAAAAATTACCGGTAAAAGTTGAATTAGTAACCGCTAGGAGCGACACCAGCGAAGCTCACAGCGTATACGCTCTGAGCTTCGCTGGTGGCGCTCCTAGCGGATTACTGGAATTATCTTTCACCGGTAATTTTTCAATTTATTATTTAATTGTTATCGCTTAACATTTACAACGCAAAAAATTAATTAAATTGTAATCGATTTTTTTAAGATTTTGCTAATCATTTTGACGTTCTATTGATAAAATATGAATTTCTTACTTCGGATACTTTCACAATTATCGTGTAGATGGCGCTAAGATTTTTAGATTAAATTATAATTACATATTACGGAACATTAAAAAAACTTAAATTCAGTATTTAAAACGTAAGTATATTTAAGGTAAAAATATATACCACAGCTTTGACCAACTAATATTTTTTATAATTAATGTTTTTAATTTTAATTTTACATTAATCACTTTGACATTTATGTCAAATTTCCGGTAAACGTTTACAGACTTGCCACTACTGGCGCTCGAGAATTTGTAAATATCCCCTCTACGTACGAGCTCACAGCGGATAACTCCGAAAATTTTAACTTTAAACCAAAACACTCACATAAAAATTGACAGTAATTTAATTCTGCACATTGATAATTTATTCCAATTTCCTTCGACGGAAATTTTCCTCGGAAAATTCGGGTTTTCCAAACAAAATCTTTAATTTTCAACTAAAATTTGACGGAAGTAATTATTTATCAATAATTAAATAATTTAGTGACAGTGACATAAATCTTTTTGTTATGAGTGTCTTGAAGATATGAAAATTTGTATGTACAAAGAGGACCGGAATTAAAAGGTATCTAATGGTTCAAAGATTAAAATTCTGTTGTTTATAACTCTGTCGCAAATTCCGGTCAAATTTGACCGGTTATACCTGGAATCAGTCCTCGCAATTCAATTTGTTTTTCTTCGAAAAGGACACAGCCCTTTTCAACAGCGTTAACTTAATTTAATTTAATCTAATATTTTCTGAGGGGTTCTATTTGTTTATAAGCCAAAAAATTGTTTCTTTATAACATTCCTGAGACCGCTCAAATGGTCCAATTTCAATCCTGTAAGGTACGTTGAATAGGTATAGTGCTTTTTTATACGAAAATCATAGTTATTCTGGTGTATCATAATCTTTCTGGTTATTATTTCGACCGAAATTTTTTAATTAACATTTTAATTATTGCTAAACTATTGGTTAGATTGTCGCCGGTCTCCTGATATACAGAGAGGGGCTAAATTCATTTTCTCTAAAATGGACGATTTTAGAGAAAAATCCCGAAACAGGTCGATTTTTATTTTTAAATTAAATTTTTTTGGCATATATTTCAAACTAGTGATGACGTAATCGATTATTTTTTAAATAGGAATAGGGGTTCGTGTTGTAGCTCATTTACAAAGGCGTTCAATTCTCTATTCAGTATTATAAACATTAATATCATTATTTATACAGGGTGGCCAAAAAATTTTTTGAATTAAATTAATTGACGCAAGAAGAACAATGCATGTAATTTATTTAACTCAAAATACATTCTATTGCTGTCAGAAAATAGAAAAAAATGTTTATTTTGAAAATAAACATTGCTTTTAGCTTAAATTAAATGTTCAAACTGCCAATAGGTAGGAGGGAGGCTGTTTGTGATTTAATTTAAGCGAAAAGAAATGTTTATTTGTGAAATAAATCTTTTTTTCTATTTTCTGACAGCAGTACAATGTATTTTGAGTTAAATAAATTACATACATTCTTCTTTTTGCCCCAATTAATTTAATTCAAAAATTATTTTTTGGCAACCCTGTATAAATAAATAATGATATTAATGTTTATATTACTGAATAGAGAATTGAACGCCCTTTCAAATGACCTACCACACGACCCCTATTCCCATTAACAAAATTATCGATTACGTCATCACGCTCAGATGGATGACGTCACTAGTATGAAATATATGCCAAAAAATTGTAATTTAAAAATAAAAATCGACCTCTATCGGGATTTTGCTCCAAAATCGTCCGTTTTAAATAAATGAATTTATTCCATAATTTATCCCCTCTGTATAATCTACTATAATAAATCTTTCATGTCATCAATTTATTTAATTATTGATAAATAATTAGGTACTTCCCTAAAATTTTAATTGAAAATTGCAGATTTTTTGGGAAACCTCGGATTTTCTGAGTAAAATTTTTGTTGAAGGAAATCGGAAAAAAATAACTTTGTGCAGAACTAAATTACGGTGAATTTTTATTAAAGTGTTTTTGGCTCAAAGGAAAAATCTTAGGAGTTACAGAGCATGCACTAATTGAAAAAAAAAAGAAGATTTAGGAGTGCTAATTTGTTTATAAATAAAATAACACACTTTCTGCGGACTTGTCATACCCCATATTATTACTAATATATGCAATCTTAAGATTAGATTTTAGCAATAAAAGAGCTGGTAAATAATTTTTCCCAAAAATGGCATTTTTTCGATAATTTTCCCAGACTATCAACAAATTCCAATAAACAGGAGCGCCAACCCAAATTCTGAGCAGTGTCAACATGATAAGATTAATGTCCCCAGTTGTACCTAATATCGAAATGAATAAGAATCGCTATTGGGACCGTGCAAGTTCGGCAAAGCGACCCCTATTTCTACGCTCTATATTAAATTCGCACTTTTAATTATGTTGGCCAATTATATTAGTCCTGGTTACTGGATAATTGTCAAGGCCATAGTCCAAAAAAATAATAAGAAGAAAAAATAAGATTCAGGTTATGTTATGAAAACGTCAACAATTGTATGTAGTAAATAAAATTAGTTATTAAAAAGGCAGTACTGCAAGCAAAATAAAATTAATTAAATTTACCTTTATATAATAATTGCATATCATATCAATATTGTGGAGCAATATATAATTTTTCTGCTTCATTGACAGAAGGTATGAAATATACGTCAATTTGACAATTTCAATTGACAATATGAATTATTTAAGATAGTTGCAATATTTCTCCGCGACTCGCGCAGGGTCGTTTCTCGTTTCCCCTTCCAAGTACTTGCACACCTCGAATACTCTGCGGCTGTCATGGCGGTGTCGAAATGAAATAGAATCAGGGCCCAGAATTAGCGACAACTGGCATTCTTCTTTTTCTAAAAATGTCCCTGTATTCGTAATGCCACAGAATACGACCTCTACATTTAATAATTTTTATAATTTTAACAATTTTATTTAATAACAAAAAATTCTTTCTTCGTAGCATGCCCGCCGAGCAGTTCATTAAACCAATGCTAAACAATTTACCGAGTTCAGAAACGGTCACAAAAGCTCTAAAAGATGGATCTAGTATTGTAGCTTCTGGGAGTAGTTCTTCGTATAATTGGTTACGTGGAAATACAGGATACATAACAAATACTGTGAAAAGCGGATCTGGTATGATAGCTTCTGGTACTTCTGCATCATATAATTGGTTATTCAAAGGTTCCAAATAGTAAAGTGTGATTAATAGATGTATTGAGATAGCTTTGGTTACTACTCTTATCCAAAAAATTATGTGACCAGGTATCATAAAGATTTTAATGATGTGATAACAATGATTTTATGTAGAAAAAAAACAGCTATCTTTTATATTGTTTTTTGATATATTACATACTACGTTAGCATAATATCGGGGATTTTTCTTTTATTAATATTTTAAAATGAAATAAATTAATATTTTGCTTTTCATATGTTTTATTTTTACAAAATCCACTTCCTCGATTGTAAAACTTTTTATTCAACAGAATTGTAAACCACCCCATGCAAAAGAATGTTATTACACCACTCTAGAGAAACAAATACATGACAAAATATTACAGGTGATCGTTGTAAATAAAAATTACCGAAATAATGGAAAATAGGCTACTTAAGCTCCATACATAAAAAGGGGAACAAAAAAAGACCCTAATAATATAGAGTATAGAGGAATATGCGTCGCACCTTCTGTTGATATATTGTACGAGAAATCATTAAAGAAAGGATGGAGAAACAGCTGCTGACTTCAGAAGAGTGGTGTTCGTCTTTTCTTCTTCTTTTTGTGTAGACATGACTGTCTGTTTTTTCAATGTGCCTTCAGTAAGTTGCTGTTCCATCGTTTTCGTGGTCTTCCCACTGATCGTCTTCATATTTCGAACCGTCTGGTCTGTCCTGACTACTCTATTTGGTGTCATTCGGCTTATTTGGTTATTCCATTCTACTCTTATGTTTCTTACCCAGTGGGGTAAGACGCTAAGATACGGGACAGAGCTTCTAGCTCTGTCTCTTACTGTCTTACCACCAATTTTTCGAAGGGTTTTCATCTCTGCTTTTTCTAGCATTATTTTTTTTCTCTGTGTATCACGTCGTGTTTTTTTGCCTTTCATTTCTTCCGGAAGAGAATCCCGGTTTACGTCCCGGAAGAAACAGTAATTCAACTCTAAATTGCGCATTGTTTTCGTGGACCTCCAAAAGACCTGTGATAGTGTACCAGACAACAACCTGTGGAAGCAATGGAAAATTACTAAGTAAATAAACATAACAAATACCACAAAATCACTTTACGGAGACCATTAATACAGAATAAAAGTCGGGCACAACTACTCAGGATCGTTTAAAGTCGATAAAAGACTTCGACAACCTTAATTAAGCTTTATATAGATGAAACACTAAAAACTAGAACAAGAAATTTGGACAACTGGGAGTAAAAATTGACGACAACTAGATCCATAGCCTTTTTTGTCAAATATCAAATAACATAAGGTGAATAACAACTCAATAAAACAAACTAGAATATAAATACTAGAAATGGACTGACAAATAATAAAATGACAAAACTAGTCCAATATTGTCAACTTTTATTTACTTTACTTGCGTACAGCTGTGAAACTTAATAACGGTATGCGGCATAATAAACAGTACTGAAACGTGTATGCCTCAAATTAGTATTACGCCAGAGAAATAAGGCAAAAATATACCATGTTTGGGACACTTTAGCAGCCAGGTTGCAAATGGGTTTTTGGGTACTATATATCTAATACATTATAAATACAAAAATGCCCGTCACAGTTCGGACGAGAATTTTAGTTATTAACAAATAAGTGTCAAAAATGGCAGTTTTTTCGTTTAAATCGCCACAGGTAAAAATAGGGTAATTAAATATCTTATTTACTATAGTATCCTTCTTTTAATAGGTGAGCAAAGGTTTAAAATGACAGTTTTTGAATTTTAGTCCGATCATTTGATGCTTCGAAAATTTTAAAATAAAACTAAAATTTCGAAAATAAAAAATTTGATATAACTTTTGCAAAAATTACCTGAAGACTTTCATGTTGCATGAAAAGTTGAGTCAAACAGTCTAGTCTATATAATGCACAAAAATTTTTAAGACGATACGTCGATTAGTTTAAATTTTATGTAATTTGTTTATCCCAAAGATCTTTTTTTCTGCAATGTTATTGTTTAGAAAATAATAATGATATAGCAATTCTGTGGAAACCACGTGAAAGAAGAATGGTTTTTCAAAGTATTTAAAAAAAATCATCAAAAAGTCATTTTTATCATTCCGAAAACATTTTACCAAAGTATAGTCATTTTTGGATTATAAACAATTTGAATAACTTTGTTAATATTGACCTAGACTAAAACTTCTTTGGGATTTTAAAAGCTGATATGTTTACATGAATTTAAAAAAAAATCTTTTCGCCTAGGTTAATTACGGTCAAAGTTAGCCACTTTTTGAAGTTATACTTCTTTAGGCGCGATTGAGATTGAGGGTGAATTTATATTGATCTGCGCGCATGCGCACACCGACAGTTTGGTATTAGTCTTTATACGGGCTCTGATTGGGTGTTGAAATGATCTGTCAATAATTGTTCAATATGGAGGTTATCGGTAAACAAAAATGTTGTATAATATATATTAGTTTTTATTGTTGTGAGGACAGAAATAAAATCAAATTTATAATTATAGTGACTTTTTAAATAGTTTTAAAAAGCCACAGGTACGTAATTCTAAATGTTTCAGTTGTATTCCAATAAAAAATTATCTTTATACCTATTTGGAAAATGTAAAAAAAATAATGTACTTACCTAGTACTTGCGATTGAGGTATACCCCTAGTAGGCAATGCTTTAATTTACATAATCTGATTACGAACAAACTTTCTACAAATTTTCATTTAATGTATCGTTTTCTTACTCTATATATTGTTGTATTTTAATTCGACAAAAATCAAACTAATAAAAATTCATATAAACAAAATGTCAAAAAGTTGTTCAGTTTGTGTATATTCCCACATGACGTATACGCGAAGGTGGTGCAGTTTGAAATCGCTTCGACTCTCGTACGGCGGGATACACGGGAAGTAGGTTCAAGCCCAATGCAAGTTATATCATTTTTTTTATAGATTTTATGATTGTAAGTATATTATTATATAATTTTTTTCAGAAAATACGTATTTAATTAAAATTTTTGGCAACAATTATTGTTCAGAAATCATTTGTGGCATTTTTCAATGTGTTTGTGTGTGTTTTATTTTTTTAATTTTTGGTATTGTTTTAATAAAAATTTTTGGAAAGTAGTAGAGAAACTGTTTAAAGTATATTGATTTCGTTGAAATCATATAATAGAAGTATAACTTCTTACGTGCGTACAAAGTACATACATTCTTTTTTTTTATTTAATTTACAGCTATTTTGTTTATAACAATTAAGCAACCTAACAAGCGCCATTTTGAAGTTCAAGGTATTTAGTTTATCTGTAGAAGTTTGAGTAAACTTTAAACTTCAACAAAGTGGTAAATAAAGGTTTAAAAATTACGTCCTGAAGAAATCGATTCGTGGTCGGTGGAGGCGAATTATTAAAATCCATGTAATCAAAAAATGAAATTGATTCTTCAAACATATGCTGCAATTAATATCTCCGGAGTTTGTTGATGGATTTTGATCATCATTTTTTTAATTTGTATGTAACTCGTAGTCTTATAGAGTACGTTATGTACACATATCCCCACCTAACATTACAAAATGTTAGGGGGAACCCGCTTATCACTCAGTGATATGAAAAATAGATTATGACCGATTCTAAGACCTACAGAATATACATATATAATTTCATAAAAATTGGTCAAGCGGTATCGGAGGAGTATGGCAACTGACACGGTTACAGGAGAATTTTATAGATAAAAAAATATATAGATGGCTATTAAAAAATAGGGGTTGGTGATAGAAAAGTGGCAATTAAAGGTTGTATGTATTTTTTAATTCTACACCATATAAAATTAAGGTAGACAGTTTTGTCCAAAAAAATGTCAGGGGGCAACCCTTCTTATAAATTATGGGTATGAAAAATGGATTAAAACCTATTCCTAGTCCTACAGGATATACGTGTAAAATTTCTTAAAAATCGATCAAGCCGTTTTGGAGGAGTATGGTAACTAATACTGTTACAGGAGAATTTTATGTATATCGAAGTAACTGAATTACATAATAAAAGTGGCTAACTTTGACCACAATTAAACTAGGAGAAAAGTTTTTTTTGAAAATTCTTATAAAATTACCAGCTTTTGAAATCCCAAAGTAGATTTACTCTACAGTCAATATTAACAAAGCTATTCAAATTGTTTTTAAGCCAAAAATGACTCTACTTTAGTAAAATATTTTCGGAATGATAAAAATGACTTTTTATGGATTTTATTAAATGCTGTGAAAATATAAATGTTTTTCTTTCATGTGGCTTCCACAGAATTGTTGTATCATTATTATTTTCTGAACAATAACATTGCAAAAAAAAGCTCTTTGGAATAAACAAATTGAATAAAATTTAAACTAATTGACGAATAGTCTTGAAATTTTTTTGTGCATGATATGTACTGGTTGCCTCAACTTTTCATGCAATATCAAAGTCTAAGTTAATTTTCGCAAAAGTTATAGCAAATTTTTTATTTTCGAAATTTTAGTCTTATTTTGCAATTAGCAAAGCAACAAATGGTCGGACCAAAATTCAAAAACTGCCATTTTGAAGTTTTGCCCGTCTACTAAAAGATAAATACTCTAAATAACATATTTATTTACCCCACTTTTACCTGTAGCGATTTAAACGAAATACTGCCATTTTTGATGCTTATTTGTTAATAACTAAAGTTCTCGTCCGAACTGTGACTACGGGCATTTTTGTATTTATAATGTATTAGGTATATAGTACCCAAAAAATCTATTTGAAACCTCGCTGCTCAAGTGTCCCGACAAAAACCTTATTTCTCTGGACTATATGTGCAATGCGTCGAAACATACTGAGTAGTTTCCTAACGTCGTTATAACGTATCTTAATGTTAGGTGCTGCATGATAGTTCTCAGTTTTACACAAAAAATTTTTATCGTGGAGTGCTATTTTCGGCCATATGGAAAAGCTCACGAAAACGGTCCAAGCTGAAAATCAGTAATGGTTTCAGCAGGACGAGGTTACCTATCACACGGCCAGTGAGTCTTAGAATACTGCGTGATCATTTTGGGAGACCTAACGCCACCTGATGCGTACATATGGAGGAGGCTGACTGATCCACCGTCTGACATTGCGGACTAGAATTACAGATTATTATGTATTTCAGTTAGGTGGTACCAAAAAAAAGTATTTTGTGGTACATGACTCAAAAATGTTGAGAACCACTGCTATATATCATCATAAAATACTTCGAGCATTGGCTCACTGCCGCATTGACTACCGATATATTGCCTTGATTAAGACTATCTACGAAACTGGTACAGCTTGTGTCCGACTTCATGAAGATAACAAAAAGTTCCGAATAGAACGTGGAATTAGACAGGATGATGCTATCTCCCCGAAATTATTTACAGCTAGACTCGAATATATGTTCAAGCGAATGGAACGAGAGATAATATGGGAATTAAAATGAATGGAGAAAATCTGAACCACCTAAAATTTGCCGATAACATCGTTTTAATATCTTAAAAGTTGAGTTTTAATATCTTAAGAGTTGATAAAGCTATAAAAATGCTGCAAACGCTCTATGTATGAAGCGTCAAAAACAATTTTGGTCTTAAAATCAACACCTCAAAGGCAAAATTTATGACCAACCTTGTAGTCAGCGATAAAATTCAAATTAAAAGCCATATCATCAAGTAATAGCCTACAGCGTCTAATGCATGAGATTCGCTTAGGCCGAAATAATCAGACAACTAAATACAAAAAAGGATAGGTCTCATAATATAGGCCTTTGGTAGATTGAACAACATTTTTAAGTCTTGAAGGAAAGGGGAAAGAAAGATCAACCTTGGGTATTACCATCATGCAGATGCAGAGATGAAGTGCCAAACAGAAATATGAAGATGAAAAGAAGTCACGGATGCAGTTGAAAGAAAAGCCATGACTAAATGGGTGTGGGCCAGACATGTTCCCAGATTGAGGGATGAAAGATGGACCAGAAAGATTCTGGAATGGCGACCAAGACAAGAGGCATATAGTCGGCCTCATATGAAAAGTGCCCAAGTCCCAAAATAAGCAAAAATAAGATTTTTGCACCATCTGATTAATATTTATGGTACGCATGCATAGCGAGACCAAAAAGTCAATAGATGTCGCTAGAACCAATGGCGTTGGGTGAATCACATGAAACTTGCCAAAGTACATCATTGTCATTGAATTTAGATGTACTTTTGCTGCGCTGCTGTGTTATATCTTCAAGAAAAATATTATAAGCTAACATATCTTCAAGGAAATACTGTAAACTTATTGAAGGTAAGTTCAATTTGATCATATTATTATAGTTTTTGTGTTAATTACATTTAAGTAGCATTATTATCCTTAAAACCCCACATTTGTTTTTCATGTGGGACTTAAGCATTGTTCACAGTTTATTTTTGGCGACTTTTTATGGAGTTATGCATATTTCTTCATGATTTTCGTTAATAAATGTGCCTAACTCCAAAAACTTTTCTTATTTCAAAAATGAAAGTTGTCTAACTCCATTTTTAAAGTAAGTAATATTTTAAAAATAGATCTATCTTTATGAGAAGGCTGACGGACACTATTCTAAGTAACTGTGTCAAATAAGATAAAGTTTTAAGTTAAAATCATTCTTTAAATCAGTTTTTTTCGTCTCCTGTAAAATTTGTTGATTTGGACTTAGGCACTTTTCATATGAGGCCGACGATATCGAAGGAAAGGACGACCACCGACTAGATGAACAGATGATATAAAGCACATCACCACAAATTGGATGAAAGAAACTCAAGACAGAGATAAGTGGAAAATTTTACGAGAGGCCTACGTTCAGCAGTGGATAAATATAGGCTAATTGATGATAATGGACACACGGAATTTTATTTCTTAATTTAAGTTTGACGTTTTATAAAAAAATTTAATTCCTTCATACTGTATTTAGGGCAGTCAATGAGGGTATTTGGCTCCGAATTCCATCCTACTACATCGATTTATAGTCTTTCACGGTTTTTGCTCTAAATTTTAAAGAACCGCTTGGATTGACATGAAATTTGGCATACGCATAGCTTACATGTCAAAGAAAAAAAGTGATATTGTGCCGATGTGTGCTTTTGCCCTGGGGGTGACTTTCACCCCCTCTTGGGGGTGAAAAGATATATGTCCAAAATAAGTCCGGAAATGGGTAAACTGACTAATTTTAAGTAACTTTTGTTCTATAGAACTTTTTTGCCAAGTCAACACTTTTCGAGTTATTTGCAAGTGAATATGTTTATTTTTCAACAAAATAACTACATTTTTAGACGGTTTTTCGCAAATAACTCAAAAAGTAAGTATTTTGTCGACAAAAACGTTCTTAGCAAAAATATAGCCTGTAAAAAAGTAAAAAAAAAATGGTGTACGCGTTAGGTCTCTGGACCTCGTAGAACCAGAGTTATAGCCAATTAAAAATAGATTCATATTCACCAAATTTGAAATAGAATATTTCGACGTGAAATATTCAAAAAATTAAGCACTTTTTGGGGAAAATCCATAATAACTTTTTTAAAGTGCTTAAAAAAAGCTTTATTTCTGTTTTTATAAAAAGTTTCTAGCATTAAATTTAAGCAAGTTACGCTCAAAATAAAGTTGGTCCCTTTTGTTTTGGCAAAAGAAATCGGGAAGACCACCCCCTAATTAGCAGATTAAATGAAATTAATTGTTGCCGCTCCACAATTTATTTTACTTATGTTGTGTTTATATGATCTGTAAGTTTCATCGATTCAAATTCAAAGTGCTTACTTTTGAAAAAATTTCGTTTTAAAGTAAAATTTTTAAAAATTTTAATTTTGAAAAATATGCTTTTTTTCAAAATAACTTAAAAATTGTTAGCGATACCAAAAATCTTGAAAAACAAAAAAAGTCAGCATTACTTTTCTGAATATCATGTATTTTTTTGTTTTTCTGTTAGACAAAAATTGATAAAGATTTGGTGTTTCTAAATGTGCATACATTCGTGATCAGTGACTCGTTCAACCTCTTTTAACTACAGCCCTTTCAAAAATAAGGACTTTAAACCGATGAAACTTACAGATCGTATAAACAATACATACACGAGTCAAGAAACTTGTGAAGTCGTAACGATTAAGTTCATTTGAGATACTAATTAAGGGGTGATTTTCCCGATTTTTCTACAAAAAAAAGGGACTATCTTTATTTTGTGCGTAACTTGTTTACTTTTGATGCTAGAAATTTTTTTTATAAAACCAAAATGAAGCTTTTTTTAAACACTTTAAATAAGTTGTAATGAGTTTTCCCCGAAATGTACTTCATTTTTGATTATTTCACGTTAAAGTATTCCATTTGGAATTTGACGAATATGAACCTATTTTTCATTAGCTATAACTCTGCTTCTACTAGGTATAGAGACGTGATATATACACCATTTTTTTTAAATTTTTTACAGTCTATATTTTTGCTAACAATGTTTTTTCGACAAAATACTTACTATTTGAGTTATTTGCGAAAAATCGTCTAAAAGCGTGGTTATTTTGTTGAAAAAATGAACATATTCACTGGCAAATAACTCGAAAATATTGACTTAGTAAAAAAACTCTATAGAGCAAAAATTACCTAAAATTAGTCAGTTTATCCATTTCCGGACTTGCTTTGGACAAATATTTTTTCACCCCCAAGAGGGGGTAAAAACCACCCCAGGGCAAAAGCACATATCGGCGCAATATCACTTTTTTCTTTGACTTGTTAGCTATGTGTATGCCAAATTTCATGTTAATCAAAACGGTTTTTTAAAATTTAGAGGTTTTGCAATATTTTACCGTTAAAGAACGTACTATTAGTTGATATTTTCACAGTAAGTAGGGAATAGCTCAAGAAACAAAGTCTACCCTATGCCGATGTGCGCTTTTATCTTGGGGGTGGTTCCCACCCCTTCTTGGGAGTGAAAAATTTTTGGTTAAAATAGCCACGGAAGAGGCTAGAAAACCTAATTTTAAGCAAAAACTCCTTGAAGCACTCCATAGGAGCGTTAAAACTGCTACTTTAAGGCACTAGTGCTTTAAAATTTTAAGGCACTGCAGTTAAAAGTGAATTGTCAAATTGTGAAACGTCAAAATATTTATATTTCATTTATTAACATTAACATTAATACTTAGTACAACTTGCGCAATTTGAAAAAGGTGGTTTAAAAGGTTTTTTAAAATTTAATTTAAACTGTATTATTGCATTTTTAACACGTTTGTAGACAAAAAACAAGTTTATGTAACGGTATAATATTTTCGCTAAGAATTTTTAGACATTCCCCTTGAGTGTAGACAACTAGTTCTACCTTTTACGGGTCATAGGTTTCATGGTTTCAGCAATTAACAAAAATATTGTATTTTATAAATTTATAACGTTTGTAGAAAAAATATTGTATGATATACGTGTTAAAAAGTAGGTATCTACATTTTTAAGGCACTCATGTGAATTGCAGAATTCGCTTCGCTCACGCTTCGCTCATTCTGCAAACTTTCACATGCGTGCCTTAAAATTATACTTTTAACACTTATATCATAAACAACTATTTGATAACTCCATACTCATTGAGTTATTCGTGGTTGAAAATTGGCCATTTTCATTGAAAAATGACACCTTTTCGGACGGATTTTTGTGAATACCTTAATAACTATGCATCTAACAAAAAAAACTATATAAAATATTTCTGTAGGTTATAAAAAAAACAAAGAGATTCGTTCCTCCATAAATCTTCTAGTTCAAATAGAAAGAGGGATATGGTAGGTAAGAAGAGTTTGTTTTTTTTTGCTTAATGCTCAAATCGGTGTATTCAATTTGAAATAACAGAGAAACGGTCAATTTTAGATGTATAATGATACTTACAACTTTTATAGTACTTGAAAAAACCTGCTTTAAAATGAGCAATACTAAATGTCGAATACATTCAAACTGAGCGAGATATTCTGCAAAAAAGTTGATGACTAATGTATTTTAAGAAGAAATGAGAAGTATATTTAACCCCTCATCCATCAGAATTTAAATACATCGTTTTCCTTCTAAAATACTTTTTATTATAGTGTTATTTATATGTTCAAAAAGTTGGACTGGTTTAAAATGAATGGTTTTTGAAAAAAAAAATGATCAAATTAAAGAGCGCATTTTTAAATTTTTCTTAAAAATCTTTATTTTTCTCCATGTAACTCGAAAATGATAAGAGATACGAAAAAAGATACCACACAAAAATGTAGGGGTTTTTCAGATAAAAATTTTCTTTTTATTTTCATTACTGTATCTCTTAACATTTTCAAGTTACATGGAGAAAAAGGAAGATTTTTAAGAAAATTTATAAATTGCTCTCTATAATTTTATCTTTTTTTTTCAAAAACCATTCATTTTAAACCCGTCCAACTTTCTGAACATTGAAATAACACTATAGTAAAAGGTATTGTAGAAGGAAAACGATGCATTTACATTTTGGTGGATGGGGATTAAAATTACTTCTCATTTTTTCTTAAAACACATTAGTTATCAATTTTGTTTGCAGCATATCTCGCTTAAAATCGACAGTTTCTCTGTTATTTCAAGTTGAATACACCAATTTGAGAATGTACCAAAAAACAAACTATTTTCACCTACCATATCTCTTATTGTATTATAACTAGAAGAGTTATGGAGGCAAGTGTCTCTTTGTTTTTTTATAACTTAGAAAAATTTTGAATATAGTTTTTTTAGTTAGATGCATGGGCGTCCACAGGGAGGGGCAGAGGGGGGCAGCTGCCCCCCCCCAACTAGAGAGGACGAGGCGAGTGTAAAATTGGTGAATAAGCAATATACAAAAATACAAAGGTGTAACTTAATCTTGATTTTCAATGCAACCACTCTATATCTACATTCTAGCTGGGATGAAAAAACCACATAAACTTAACAAAACTTTAATGCAAATTTGAAATCTGCTATTATTTTATTTACCTAATATTTTTTAAATCTGCAAGCAACAGCAACCACCCCTGAATTCGTATTTTCTTTCTATTCGAATTTTTTCCACTGTGCGTCACACAGATTAAATTTAGTTGTGAACGATTTGAATAGATTAAATGAAGTGCGAAATACTATTGCAACTATTAAAGATACAACCAATTTCTTCCGTGAATCAGTATTAAGAAGGAATATGATAGCAAATATCCCTAGCCTCTGTGAAACACGGTGGTTCGAGAAATACAAGGTAATTAGGGTTTTTCGAAAAAAATTCATTGAAATTGTACAGGCCTTGCAAACCCTATCCGTTGAAGGAAATTTGGTCACTAGAAAAACATCTTATCAGTTGCATTATGTGGCATGCAAGTCAGGATTTATCGTCGCTGTCATTGTGATTGCAAAATATTCCGAATACCTAGAGCCTATAGTCAACCGCGTACAATCTGCGTAAACTAATGTTTTAAAGGTAGCGGAACATATTCGTCAAATCATGGATATTTTAAAAACACAGACAGAACGCAGAGAATGTAACAAACACTTTATTGAATGAAGCCAATAAGGTAGCCGAAGAATGCGGTTTTGAATTATCTACCCCTAGAACTGTAGACAAGCAACAGCATAGAAGCAATCATCCAGCTGATAGGCCTAGTAAATACCGAAGGCGATCCATGATTCTTTCGTATTGTCTCTAGAGACACGGTTTCCGAAGAAAATACGCCAGCCTTCGCTCTGAGTCTTCTGCATTCCAAGCATTTTTCAAAAATTGATTTAAATGGCCATAAATTAGAACAACTGAGACAATCCTTAAACCACTATGAAATAAATGGAATAGATGCAGAGCTAGAAGTATGGGTAGAACATTGAAATAAAAAACGCCTTAATAATGAGTTAGACATCTTCAACACCCTTGAAATTTTTGAACTGGTTCGAGCGTCCACTACTTTTTATCCGGTAACAAAAAAATTGCTGGAAATTCTCGTAACATTGCCTTGCACTACGTGTACAGTTGAGAGGTCGTTCAGCAGTCTTCAAAGAATAAAACGTGGTTGCGGAGTACAATGGTCGAAGATCGCCTTAATGGGTTAGCTCTAATGAGAATTCATCGAAAACAAATATTACCAAAAAAGAAAGAGTTTGTAGAGAAAGTTTTACAAGAATTTACAATTGATCCGCGTAAATTGTTGTTTAAATAATAGTGTTTAGGAACAGACAATTTATCTTGCTTCACACATCGAAGGCTTATCCAGGAGGAAATAAACTTGTTAAATTTGCATCACGTTTTTGTAAAAATCATTATTTTTTTTTTAAATATTTAATATATATTTACTTTGCTTCATTTTTGTATGAAATCATTGAGTTATAATTTTGGCTCCAAAAACGTTATTTTCAAAACTTTTCGTAGGAAACCCCTTCACCCTCACCCTCTCTGAAGACTCTCAATTTACATCTATATTTATTATTGCTTATCTAACCAATTTTTTTATGTCTCAAATCTGCCCTCCCCTAGTTTTGATCCTGCGGACGCCCATGGTTAGATGCATAGTTTTTAAGGTATTCGCAAAAAACCTTTCGAAAAGATATTATGTTTCAATGAAAATGGCCAATTTTCAACCACGAATAACTCAAAAAGTATTGAGTTTTCAAAAAAAAAATTATAGAACAGTTTTTGCTTAGAATTATGTAGGTTCTCTAGCGAATTTCGTGATAATTTTAACCAAAAAATTTTCCACCCCCGAGAAGGGGTGGGAACCACCCCCAAGATAAAAGCACACATTGGCATAGGGTAGACTTTGAATTAGGAGATAAGTAGAGGCTAGGCCCAAAATTTCATTAAAATCCATGCAGTAGGATAGAATTCGGAGGTAATATCCTATTCTTGCTCCCATTGACTAGCGTAATTGTATTTAAAATCAAATTACTGTCCGTTTCGATGTTGTTCTATATCTTTATCTCCCTGTCACAAACGGATGTTCAAGAGCTATTCTACAATTCAATAAATCGTTAAATTATGATAAACAGCAATTTGATAAGAAAAGGAAGCTGACGCCTTCTATGTGTGGATCTCGGTCATTCTTCTGCTCTGATAACGGAAATAAAAATAAATCGTCCAAATTTATCTTGTTTTATCACATTTGTTCTGGGAAGCTACTAAATTAAATGGCAAAGTATCGTTCGTGGTTAAATAAATTATATACACACAGAGAAACCTTCAATAAACTAATTAAATGCAATTAATGCACCTCATTCAAAAGACACTTTATTAATAGTCCAGGCAAAATCTGTCTAAAAGCAGACCGTAATGGACATTTTCCACAGGAGTCTACTTCTTTGCTGAAATCACTTCAGGATGTATCTTTTATCAATAACGATAATATGCGCCAGTCGCAAACCTTGTCCTTAATTTTTTATTTGACAAAATCTGAAAAAACCGAAAATGTTTGCTTTTGCGCCATATTTTTGAGTATAACTCGAGAAATGCCAAAAACGCATTTTTGGATTTTAAATCGCTTATAGCTTTAAAACTGTTAACTTTTGAGAAAAATGTAAAGAAACTTATTTTATTTAGACTATCCCAAAGAATCTAGAAAAACTATTTTTCGGAGAAGAATAGGAGATTTTTGAAATAGATCACGCCGCACCGGCAAAAAAATCGGATAAACATGCATATTTAACAATTAAAAACAACGGTTTAAATTAAGGTTAGACGCAATCACTCTTCAGAATTTTGAAGCTGAATGTTTAAACTTCAATTTAAGTATCTGGCAACCTCAAAAATGCTAATTTGAATATGAGTTTTTAGGCCTCGAAAAAACGCATTTTTCTGATTTTAAATCGCCTATAACTCGAAAACTATCAATTTCTGAGAAAATTTACAAGATACCTTTCTTGTTTAGAATGGCCCACAAAACTTAAAACCATGTTCCACAGCAAGAAAAGTGATCTTTTGTATTTATTTAAAAAAAAAGGTTTAAACAATTTCTGCCCAAAAATTCCGCCCGGCACCCTCCAGATTTGTTTAAAGGGGACATTTTTGAATAGGAATCCACAAACAAACCGAATCAGAAATTTTTCCAGGCGGGAGCGGTCTCACCACATGGACTATATTAATGTTTTTAATTTCAATGTTTTAAATTAATCACTTTGACGTTTATGTCAAATTTCCAGAAAAAGTTCACTAAATTGTCACTACTGGCGCTCACGAACTTTTAAATATCCCCTCTACGTACGAGTTCACAGCGGATATAAAATATAGACATACTGTGATATAAACAATTTCAGTTTCATAACCGAATTTAAATTTGGAAATCTCTCCGAAAAATATTAATTTTTGGCGGATTATTTGATTTATACCGTTCTAATTTAGTTTGATTAGTTTTGTTAAACTTTTCCTTATTTAGTTTACATTTTGAAAGTGTTCATAAGTTAAACGTTACTTGAAAACTCCTCTATGGAGTCATCTAGTGGAGGCGAACCGCCTGATATTGAGAATTCGATGGATAGTAGCTGTGATTTACAAGATTTAAATGGATTTCTACCCAACCAGCCTCAAAATAAGATAAGTAGTAGTATTAATCTTAACAATATTAATGAAAAACAAAATACTTTAGTAAACTCAGATCAACCAGAAAAAACCAGGCCTGTTTATTTATACGAAAAAATTGATTTAGGACCTTTTTACATTTTCATTGAAAACTCCAGTTTAAATTTTACAGGAAAATTAAACGCTGTTAAAATAGGCGAGATCCTATTTACGTTACATCCAGAAATTGACAATTATATAAAAAAAATTGACTCAATCGGACGCAACCGAGTTAGGGTCTCATTTAAAAATTATAGTAGCGCAAATGCTTTAGTTACTTCCAAATTCCTTATTCAAAAAAATCTGACCGCATACATTCCAAAATTTCAATTGTTTAAACTAGGTGTAGTAAGGGATATAGATTCAGATATATCGGAAGAATATCTTAAAAATAGAATAAAGGAATTTGATCACCATTGCAAATTCTCGGTTGAGTATGTGAAACGAATAACAAGAAAAATAGTAGCAGATGACAAAGTAATATTTAATCCAACAAAATCAGTTATTGTGTCTTTTAAATGCCAGAATATACCAAAGTATGTAGTAATTAATCATGTCTTACACACTGTTGAAAAATACCAGCAAAAGGTAATTATCTGTTACCACTGCTATAGGTATGGGCACATGAGTAAGCAGTGTAAAAGTAATCCTCGCTGTTTTAAGTGTCATGAATCTCACCTTTCCGATTCTTGTTCTTTATCATCGTTTAACAAAAAATGTCTATCCTGTGAAGGTGAACACTTCACTAATGAATGGGAGATATGCCCAGAATTTGATCGCCAAAAGAAAATAAAACATTATATGTCTGAAAACAGCTTATCTTTTAAGGAAACAATTAAACTCTTTCCTAAGATAACTTATGCATCTATAGCAGCCAATAATTCCTCAATAAATTCTCATCAAACTCCAAATATGAATGCACCATCCTCTTCATATTCCTTTACTCAATTGTCCACGTCTCAAACATCTTCCAATCAGTTCGCTCTACCTTCAGTTTCAAATAGATATACAATAATAAAACCACCAAAATACAAACGACCTATCTCTTCCTCACCAGACCAAGTAACAATGGAACATCAAAAAATAATAAAGTTAAACCCCATGTCCAACAGACCTGGTGGTATTATCACCTCTTCTTCGTATCAATCTACATTTAATCCAGAACAAGGATCTAAAATACATGAACCATCAAAAGAATTAACAGAATTAATATCAAATATAGTTACAAGTATTATCTCTAATATAAATCACAAAAATTTTGAAATTCCAGAAAAATCAGTTCTAGTAAATTCAATTCAATCAGTTTTAAGTTCTCTCTTATATAATAATGAATAGATTGGTAATTTGTCAATGGAATTGTAGATCGGCTAACTCTAATAGAGAAAACCTTATCCACCTATTAGAAGACCAGAAAGTTGATATCGCATTATTGTCAGAAACTAGATTTAAACCAGAAAAGTATTATAACTTTCACGGGTACAATATTGTCAGAGACGACCGCTTTTCAGTAACTGTTGGCGGTGGCTCAGCAATTTTAATAAATTCAAACCTATATTACGAGGAAGTCACCATGAAAGTAGATTTAATAAACGTCAATAAAGTAGCAATAAAAATAAAGTTTAAGTCATATACTGTCACATTTATATCTATGTATGTTCCCCCAGGAACCAAGTTATTGTTACAACAATGGAACAATTTCATAACATCTATAGAAAGACCATTTATAATAGGAGGTGACCTTAATGCTCACCACATTGCCTGGGGCCTAGACAACCAAACAGATATGAAAGGTAAAATCTTGATGGACTGTATAGACGATAATAATTTAATATTCAAAAATGATGGCTCTCCTACTTTCTTTAGGAACTTCTCGAAATCGGCAATAGACCTGACCATTTGTACTCCTGACTTAAACCACCTGATCACTTGGAAAACACTTCAAGACCTATTTGGTTCAGACCATACACCTATAAGAGTAGAGTTAGAGGATCAACCAACTCATACATATAATCCATATTCACAAAAGTGGAATTTAAAGAATGTCGACTGGAAATTATATGAACAGTATTCGGAAGATGTATTCTCTCAATTTAAAGATATAAATTCTTATGAACAAATTTTGCACAATATAAATACAACTGCATCCTACTGCATCCCCAAATTTAAAATAAAAAAACCGACTTCCAGAGGAAAATACTGGTGGGATTTAGAATGTGAAGAAGCAGTCAGAAGAAGACAGGAAAGTTTTTGTATATTCAAAGAAAATCCAAACCATGAAAACCTACTTAAGTATAAAAAAGATGATGCACATGTCAAGAAGATCACTAAACAAACTAAAAGAAATAGCTGGAGAGATTATGTCGGATCCCTAAATAGGTCAGTCCCTATTAAAGATATATGGTCAAAAGTTAACCGAATAAAAAATAGAAAAACAAAGAACAAAGTCCCTGTTATTCTGTCGGAAGCTTCGTGGATAGAAGAGTTCCATCAAAATATCACACCGCCGTCTGCAGAATTAGTAATTCCTGATTTACAACTAAATACTCTGTACGACTATCCAGAACCAATCCGTTTCCTAGTCAAACCATTTTCTACCACTGAACTAAACTTTGCGTTGAAGAAAAACTCAAATTCAGCACCAGGTGCCGATAATATCCATTACTCGATGCTATCAAATCTTTCAAGAATTGGTAAGGCTGCACTACTAAATATATATAATGAAATTTGGATGCGCCGCATAAAGATTCCTGACGATTGGCACGTTTACACTATTATCCCGGTTTTAAAACCAGGAAAATCATCAAAGAATTGGGATTCTTACCGTCCAATCGGTCTGGCTTCCTGTATACTAAAAACATATGAGAGACTTATTAAAAACCGTCTGGAATTTTGGCTAGAAAAGAACGACCTATTACCAAGAAGTCAGTTTGGTTTTAGAAAAGGTAAATCCACACAAGATAGCCTCTGCCACTTTTTAATAGACATTTATAGTTCCTTTACTTATAAGAAAGCAGTTAGTGCTTTGTTCTTAGATATAAAAGGGGCTTACGACAACGTTAATCTTCACATACTATACGCGAAAATGTTGGAAATAGGAATACCCGAGATAGTAACATGGAACATCATTAACTTATACATTAATCGAGCAGTTCACGTTAGATTAAATGGAGATCAATCTAACTCCCGATACACATCTTTGGGACTACCTCAGGGTAGCATCCTAAGTCCTATATTATATATACTGTATACTGCTGACTTAGAAACTAAACTTCCTCAACACATAAAAATCCTACAGTACGCTGATGATGTTGCGATATATGCAGAAAATAAGTCAATAGATAGATGTAATAACTACCTTAAATCGACATTGAATATTATAAAAAAATGGGCTACCGATAATAACTTAACAATATCAGAGAGTAAATCAACCATTGTTACCTTCACTAAAAAACGATATGTTCCTCAAAGCCATCTACAATTTGATAATACTAGTATTCCTTATAAAACTTCAATAAAATTTCTTGGCGTATTTTTAGACTCCAAATTAAATTGGAAAGAACACACAAATTACATATTACGAAGAATGGAAAATGCAATGAATATCATGAAGACTGTAAGTGTCAGTAACTGGGGAGCTGATCCAAACATATCAATATTACTATACAGAAATTTGATAAGATCAATCTTAGACTATGGATCTATTTTTTATGGCTCAGCATCAAACTCTGTACTCCAAAAAATCGAGAGGATCAAAAATAAGGCACTTAGGTTATGCACTGGTTATCTTCGTAGCACACCTATATTGGTCATGGAATGTGAGCTTAATGAACCTCCACTTTCATTACGCAGGGAATACCTAAGTGAGAAATTTATAGTTAAAACAGCGGTTAACGATAAACTGCTATTAAATAAAATTGTTCATTTAACCACCTCATACCTAACTCATTATTACTGGGAAAAAAAGAAACTGCTTTTAGTTGTGGAAAGCTTCCTCAACGTTTCTAATTCCATTGGCGACATACACCAAATTGAACAAAGCTCGTCTCGAAAGCTAAATTATGAAGATTATTTATCTCCAGTTAACTGTCATTTAAGTAATATTCGTGCGACAGACTTCCTTACTAAAATAGACCACCTTCAGTGTGTACAAAAAAACTGGGGGAGTTATCAGAAATTATATACGGATGGTTCAAAAATGGAAGGAAAAGTTGGATATGCTATATATTACCCACAAAAAAGTATAAAAATAAACAACAGATTACCTGATAAAATGACAATTTTCACAGCTGAACTCATTGCAATCAAAGAAGCATACAAAATATGTATTAATCAAAAAGAACTCAATTATGTTATATTTACAGACTGCCAAAGCATTGTAAAGACATTGAAATACAATGTACATAATTTTGCAGAAAATTATATCATCAGTGACATCATAGCAATGAACAGTGAAGCTTTGAAATCGGGCAAAAATATAATATTGTGTTGGATAAAAGCACACATTGGTATAAAAAACAACGAAATAGTAGATGATCTGGCTAAAAAAGCAACAACGAAGGAATCCACTCTGCATACTTATCAACTTCCTATGGGAGACATAATTTCTATTATGAGATCTATCAAACGGACGAAATGGCAGGAACAATACAATAATTCAGACAAAGGAAATTATTACAAAAAAATCCAGCCTACACTTCCCATCAAGACATGGTTTAATCAAGTTTCCAACAAAGGCTTTATCAAAACTATTTGTCGAATAAGAAGTAATCACTGTCTGACTCCCGTCTACAAAAGAGAAATAGGACTTGTAGATAATGATGAATGTTTATGTGGAGAGCTAGCTGATCTACAACATATGCTATTAGAATGTCCTTTACATTTTATTGAAATATCAAACTTTTTTGCCAATCTAGTTCAAATTAATGTACAATTTCCTTTTAATCTTATATACCTTTTACAATCAAACAATCTAGATGTTTATAAAATTTTGTACAACCATGTTAATTGTTTAAAATTAAAGCTCTGAGAAAAAAAGAAAAAAAAATAAAAAAAAAAAAAAAATAATTAAATAAAATAAAAAGTTACTAAGATCTAAACCTCCGCGAGGTTGAATCGGGTTTAGGTCTTAGCGCGATAAAAAAATATACAAAAAAAAAAAAAAAAAAAAAAAAAACTAAAAAAAAAAAAACTGAAAAAAAAATAAAAAAAAAAATAAAAAAAAATAAAAAATGTAATAAAAAAAATGTTAAAAAATATAATAAAAAAAATAATAAAAAAAACAGAGTAAAAAAAACAGTAGTACTAATAGTTTTAAATTTAGATACTAAGCATATATTTTGTAAAAGAGAGAATTCAAAACACATTGACTGGCCAGTTGGTTGCTTAAACCAGTGCCAATAAAACATAAACACACACACACAGTTTCATAACCTGAATTTTTTATCAAATAGGTAGAATCTGTCAAAATATTTTAGCCGTATTTGGATCCAACCCTGTTCCACATAAAAGTCAGATAATAAATACATAAATATCTCATTTTAGTACACATGCTCGCCAGATCCTCGAGTTGTAGGCAACTCTTAAGAAATAGTGTAATGTTCATACAATACAATACAAAGATTAAATATTTCGGTTAAAGACCTCTAAAATTATCAAGGGGTCACTAGATATACTTAATTAGAAATAGATAAGCATTGTTTAAATTGAGCATTTTCATAATGATTAAGTGTGACATGTTTTAATATTATAGTATCCAAATATATCTGAATGAACTTTTATTGAAATTGAAAGAAACACAGATTTTTTTAATAGAAACTGATTGGGGAATTAGAAGTTTAGTTTTCTAGCTGCTGTCTTATAGACCAGGGCGCATCTGTAAAAATATTAGTACATTTGGACGTTGAGAGGTGACTCAAATTTTTTTGCAGAAATTGCTTGAAAATAACTTAAATAATAATATTTGAGTTATCCTCCCTCTCAAAAAGATCCGGAACATTGTTTAAATAATCAAAATGTCAAAAAATGAAGGAAAAATTCGATTTTCTTCTTGGTTTTTTGATTATAACTTTAAAAGTATTCATTTCCGAGAAAAGTTGTACTGACATAAAAGTTGCGTAATTAAATTTCCTACAATATAGAATTGGTTAAAAATTTAAAAAATAGTCACCCTTGTTGCAAAATAGCAATAATTGCGAAAAAACCATACAAAAACAAGTATTCGCATTTTACGTTTTTTAACCATTTATGCTACACTTAAGACCTTCATATTTCACCCAGAAAAACTTTATGATACAGTGAAAGAGTACTGTAAATTTCGTTAAGATCGGTTCAATAGATTTAGCAAAATAAATTTTGCAATCCAGCTTTCGCAAAAAAAAATTCATTTTTTCAAAATGTTACAGGACTGAAAATAAAGCAGAAAGCAAGTTCAATTTTTTTTTGGTTATAGAAGTGTACTGTACCTTTCATTTGCAATTTGCAAAACTAAAATCGATTAAATACCACGGCGTCAGGAATTTTTTAAATAAACATTAATTATTGGTGCTACTCGCAGGACAGCGGATAGTTTGCTCTGATTGGGCATTCCAATGACCTTTGATAATGATTGATACATTTTAATTTTTATTACATTTCGATATAAATAAATAAATTTGTTTATTGCAAAATAAAAACACATACTCTATCATTTGAAATAACCCTTTTTTTAGAAAAAAACTTTCTTTGTTCATATATTTTAACTTAGAGAATAAAAGTTTATTATTTTTAAACATATGCAATTGTTTAAACAATATTTCACAAACAATAATAAAATTAGTTTGATTTTTGTGGAATTAAAATATTAAAATACAACAAAATATAGAGTAAGAAAATAATATATTAGATAAAGATTGGAAGAAATTTTGGTGGAAATCAGCTTGTGTGAATCGAACACCGCTGTCCTGCGCGTAGCACCAAAAATTAATGCTTATTTAAAAAATTTCCTGACGCCGCGGTAATTAATTGATTTTAATTTTGCAAATTGCAAATGAAAGGTACAGTACACTTCTATAAGCAAAAAAAATTCAACTTGCTATCTGCTTTATTTTCAGTCCTGCAACATTTTAAAAAAATAATTTTTTTTTGCGAAAGCTGGATTGCAAAATTTATTTTGCAAAATATATTAAACCGATCTTAATGAAAATCACAGTGTTGTTTTACTATATCATAAAGTTTTTCTGGGTAAAATATGAAGGTCCTAAGTGTAGCATAAATGGTTGAAAAACGTAAAAGGCGAATACTTGTTTTTGTATGTTTTTTTTTTCGCAATTATTGCTATTTTGCAACAAGAGTGACTATTTTTTAAAGTTTTAACCAATTCTATATTGTAGGAAATTTAATTATGCAGCTTTTATGTCACTACAACTTTTCTCAGAAATGAACAGTTTTAAAGTTATAATCCAAAAACCAATAAAAAAATCGAATTTTTCCTTCATATTTTGACATTTTGATTATTTAAACAATGTTCCGGACCATTTTGAGTGGGAGGATAACTCAAATATTATTATTTGAGTTGTTTTCAAGCAATTTCTGCACAAAAATTTGAGTCACCTCTCAACGTTCATCACAAAACAGATGCGTCCTGGACTATTAGTCTTAACCTTTGCTGAAAACCTTCTTATATTCATCTTCTAATTCTTCCTTAGAATCTCCTAATAGTCTTGCGCCTGTCATATCTTTGAGAACTACGTCATCTGTATATTCAACTATTTTTGTTCCTTCCTTCCTTCTACTGCTATGTTGAATAATGAGGAATGAGGTTGACAGGAATTAGCCTTGTCGCACTCTTCTTTCTTTTGCAATGGTGTTTGTTACTTTATTCTGCTATTATTTTAGCTCGGGATCCACCCATAATCATTTTTGTTAATCTTATTTACTTTGCCGGTAAACCTTGATTTTTCATTTCATTAAATAATTTATTTCTTCCAAGTCAAAGCCTTGTCTGAAGTCTAAGTCTTAGTAGAAGGTGTGGAGTTCTATGTTGTGTTCGTGGTGTTTTTCGATTGTTTGTGTAATTACGTGGATCGCATCTGCAGTGGATCTGCCTTCACTGAATCCTTGCTGATTGTTCCCAAATTTTTCCTCTGTGAAATGCGTGAGTTTTTGTCTGATGAGAGCTGTTAGAATTTTGTATCTTGTATTCAGTAGACCTAATCCTCTATATTTGTTAGTCTGTTACCTTCTCCTTTCTTAAATATTATTTTGTATAATTATGCCTTTTTTCCAATCCTCGGGCATTTCTTCAGTTTCCCATATCCTAATTCATATTCCCTATTAGGTTGTAAATGCTTGTTAATAATTTTCCCCCTCCATTTTTAACGAGCTCGTTGGGGATTTCATCTATTTATACCAGTGAGCTTTTAGGTATCCAAATACATAGTTTAGCGCTGTCCTTACTATTCTCTTCTAGGTCTTTTAACCACTCTTCCATCCATAGCCTTTTTTATTTTTGCAACATTAATCTGTTACTTTCTTCTTTTCGTTGTATTCATTTAGATTATATGGTGTTCTTCATTAGTTGACATCCATTGCTTTCTTGCTTGCTTTTTCTATTTGATTTCGGATTCACATTCTGTATCGAACCATTTTTTCCTCGTAAGAACAATTAATGATTGAAATATCTGTTGTATATCTGCACCGATGGTTCCAAAACGGAAGAAGGCTCAGGAGGCGAGATATACTCCAGATCACTGAACCTTGGCTGTGAACTGCAACAATCGGGGAAATTGCCAAATGTCACTCCCAGACGCAAACCGTGAAAAGATGGGAAGAAGGGCCAGGATGTAGACTTGCCAAGGTCAAGGTAACACTAAGGAACCTTGGGAATTCTGCATCAGAAAAGTACTTGAGAATGACCAGAAAAAACCTACGCTTGGCAGTTGGTTTTTTAACTGGCCATGGTCCCTAAGCAAACACCTCCACACACTGGGGCTAGTAGACACACAGGAGTGCAGGAGTTGTGAACGAGATGACGAAACTGTCGAGCATGTCCTATGTGAATGTCTGGAGTTATCGTCAATACGAGAGTGTGCGTTCGGCGAGCCTTGGCCTACACTTGCCGTCATAGGGGAGATGTCCCCTGGTGATTTTTATCCGCCTTCCTGGAAATGGCAGGATGGATAATAAACTAAAGACGATAACCCCCTGGGAGGATGCACAATGGGTCAATTGTAGCCTGAGTGCTGTGGAACTTGACTCACCCTCCCTACTCTACAGATACAGATCTGTTGTATAACTTTTGGGAAGAAGCGAGTTAATTTTGTTGTCAACTGTATAATTTCTTTAAACATGAATGTATCTATAGCGATACGCTTTAATTACTATTTTCGCTAATTTTAATTTTAATTAATGAATGGGTTGCATGTGTGAGTCCATACTATTGTAGTAAAGAAAAGAGAGACGTTCTCACAAACAATTTATTTTACAACTGACGACCGGTTTCGCTGTCTACAATATTCACAGCATCTTCAGGTCACGGTAAAAGTAAAATTAAATGCTACAAATAACAAAAAACCAAATTTAGTTAAGTGGTCTGGTTGAACCTATGGTATTATAATATCACCCTGTACAAAAGATGTTTAAAACTCATTAAAAGTCATTAATCCATGTAGTATCTGTTCTTGGATTCAATAACCGCAAGTAACATTGAATTGTCATGTTTTGTTATTATTTAAATGTGTATATAAACATTAACTCGGTCGAGAAAGAGTATTATGATTATTGATGTAGTTGGAAGGTATTCACGTATAGGATAGGTCAAGTTAATATTGTAAACAACTTATGTAGTGAATCATCGACTTCGAATTAAATATAATGTTATCGGAAAACCCGAGTTTTAATTAATTAGAACCAGAAGGCAGTAACAACACACTATTTAATACAAACCATTTGTGTCAACAAATATTGTGTCAACAACTCACTTAATGCAGTCAAAATTGTTTTTCTTAAAACTACAAAAGTGTACGCCAGACCTAGTGATTTATTTGACAGCTGGTCAGAGGAACACAAACATATTATCGTTTGTGGTTTTTTTCTATTCTCAATTTTCATTATAATTTGTATATATTATGTATTATCTATCGTCTTAGTCTCTCGGAGGGGGGTGTATAGCGATACGCTTTAATTAATATTTTCGCTAATTTTAATTTTAATATTTTTTCTCAAAAGCGAAACAACTTAGTCATTCGAAATGCACATTTAAATACAAATGTTACGAGACATGGCTTTACCCTGTCACATCTGTTTTTCGTCTGTGCGGTGCAACAAGCTGCACCCTCATTAATTAAGTACTTTATCAGACAATTATTGTGTCAACAACTCACTTAATGCAGTCGAAATTGTTTTTCTTAAAACTGCAAAAGTGTACGCCAGACCTAGTGATTTATTTGACAGCTGGTCAGAGGAACACAAACATATTATCGTTTGTGGTTTTTTTCTTCAGTAACAACTCGGCAGGCAAACGCATCGGGTCTGGTCGTAGCTAACATCCACCCTTTCGTCCGAGAGACCTAAACGAAACATATTTTCGTTACAACAATAAAATTACCGTTCGTTTTATTATATTCATTTTTAATTAAATTCCGGCAACTCACCCACCGGAATATATCAAGACATAATTATTTAATGCAGTATTTTATAAACAATGTTATTTGTGAATTGGAGACCATTTGGTCGATTGGTGATCAAATGATCAATGTTGGCGATACGATTATGTAACATAATCGATTACCTACATATGTAGATTGGAAATTAGATACCAAAATAATAATAATGAACTTTTGTATTAAATTAAACTAAAATAATCGACTCACCTGCCCTAGATCAATAGTTAAATTGACTTCGTTATACTTCATTCCTCTGGATAGAGGTGGACTTTGCCACCAGAATTCTCTTCCATCCACAGCAAATTCTGCAGGGTGCCTTTTGTCTGGTTTTGTAGGATCACAAACATCACAGTACTAAAGAATAAAACAGTTATTAATATTGTTATTGTAAAGAAACTTGATATTAAAGCATGTATGTAACAGTAAATTGCTATCTAACGAAATTATGTTAATTACAACAGAAAAACAATTCGCACCGGCGATTACCATGAAGATATGATTACTCATGTTTTTGAGGAATTCTTTGAGCAAATGATGGAGCTATTCCAACACGTTTCGTAATTGTTTTGGGCAATGCTTCGTACGGTTCTTAGAGATCTGAAAAATGGCCTGCAACTGCTTGAAAAAAAAATTCACTGGATTTCGTGGAAAGAAATATAATGTGGTAAAAAAGAACTATAGATAGTTGTAAATGAAAACCAAGATTTTTTTGTAAAATATGTTAGTGGCGAATTTGGTAAATAAAATGAAATATTCATATACTTGACTTCCTCCTTTTCACTGCTATCTGAAAGGTTCTGTCACAAGGAAAATATATCTCTCTCCGTCTCTCTCATCCATCTCTCTCTATCTCTCCCTCTGTCTTTCTTTCTGTAATCACCACTCTGGAACCTTCACTCCTTGTGGAGTATTGGGCGTTTTGAGACCAATACCAATACACTGAGATGGCTGACTGGCCTTGTTTCTCAAACCACGAAAACCCGATAGAATTTAATCTTATCGATCTATCTCCCTTCTAAACACCTCAGCTAAAATATACGAGAGAATCCTTAAGGAAAAACTCGTAGATTCTCTAGAGGAATTCCACATTATCATTCTCTTTCCCTTTATCCATATGCGGAGTAGGCTTCCCTAATTATATTTCTCCGTAAGTTTTTATCTTGCGTCTTACATCATCATAATTTTCAATTTAGATTCAAAGCTAGACACTACAATGCATTGGTTAAAGCAAGCTTCATATTCCAAGCCATCAATGAAGATCGTAGACACGCAGTAGAAATTTTCCTTGGCGTCCAGAAAGCGTACGACCAGGTTAGGCACTTAGGCCTAAATGAAAAACTCCATTAAGCTCAGCTGCTGACACTGTTTCTACAAACACAGTTGCAGACAAACTCTCCACACTCTTCACTCTGCGAGTAGGAGTCCCACAGTGTTCAATTTGTCAAGTGCTGCAATAAATGGAGAGTTACGCTCAACTCTGCCAAAAATCAGTGAATTTTATTTAGACACCCTAGCTTATTCCGACCTCATTTAGAGGATGTGAACCAAATAGTGCTTCACGGAGAAAGACTTATCTTCAGACCTTCGTCGTCTTATTTGTGCGTTGAGTTTACAAAAATGCTCAACTGGAACATTTACATAAAAAATACCCTTCATAGGATGAGAAACAGCCAATTTCCTAGCTGTTGTAAGAGGGAAACTAGAGAACATCCACTCACGTACTCTGTTGCACATTTACAAAGCATTCATTAGACCATTCAAGTACAGAGCCCGCCTGGTCCCCAACTGGCTAATGTCTCAACTATACAGATCACCAACGATAGCTCCAACATCCCAAACTCCAAACTCCCTGCCACTATCGAGGGCAATTATACTCATCAGATCAGATTCCTCAACCAAAAAGTATCATTCCTGCCAGCTAAGCTTCTCTACTGTCAATTATTCGTCCAGTTATTACATATGGAAGCGAATCATGGACTTTACATCAGCGGGAAATAAATAATAAGCTGCTGGTATTTGAAAGGAAGGTTCTAAGAATGATATTTGGCCCTCAAAGAGATGAAGTGACAGGAGAGTGGAGGAGGCGCCGTAATGTTGAATTGGTGACTGTATGATACTGAAAACATCGTCAGACATATAAAAGCTAACCGGATAAGATGGGCAGGTCATGTGTTAAGGTCATAGGAAGACTGAGGGTTAAAGAAAGTATTTTTTGAGAGAACAGACGGTAGAAGATCAGTAGGTAGTTCGAGAAAAAGATGGAAGGATGATGTTGAAGCCGATTTATCTAGGATTGGGGTACAGCAAAGGGAGATGGAGGCGCAAGATCGTAGAAGATGGAGGGCTATAGAGGATGCAGTGAAGACTCACCCCGAGTTGTAAAGCCAGTCAAAAAGAAGAAGAAGCTTCTCTACTTAGTACGCAACAAATTTTTCAAGCAATATGTGGTAGAGTTATTAATAGAACAAATAAATACGTATATAAGCAGTGGGGACCGTATCCTACGGTCTCCTCCGCATCCCAAATTTCGCTCGCCATTGTTTTCTATCCACCCATTCGTTTTCTTCAATAGCTCTATCTGCCATAGACTGTTCTATGCTTTTCTTCCATGTTTCTGTAGGCCTTCCTCTTCTTCTTCTATTTATGGGTGTGTAATTTAATGCTCTTTTTGCTATCTTTCCTCTGACATCCTCATAACATGACCATACCATAGCAATTTCTTTGTTTCTATATGGTCAACCGTGGAATATAGACTCTTTGTCCGTTGTCTTATTTCCTCATTCGGTACGTGTTCTAATCTAGATACCCTGCGATCTAGCGGAGATCTAGATATCTCCGCTACTCAGGGCTGCTTTATCCATTAGGCAATATAGGGCGTTGCCTAGGGCGGCACATTATGAGAGAGCGGCAAAAATACTGTACAAAAAATATTTGTATATAAAAATTATGGATCTGGGTTCTGTCATCAAAGAGTATGAAGCTCTTTTAAATTACTTTACCGCAAAAGGAAGCCAAAAAATTGTGCTCAAATAAAACATATAAAGAAATAAGAAAGAGAAAAAGAAAAATTCAGCTAGTGATGAGATGAAAATCCACACATTCTATATTATAATCGACACTCTGATAAGAGACCTGAATAGACGTCTGGAACGTTATCGACTTATTTATCAACGTCTTCGTGTTATTAACAGATTTGCCAAAATTAAGCAATGAAGATATTATTAAAGAAGCTGAAAATCTGATACAAAATAAAGACGACCAAGATACATCATTTATACATGAATGCATTCACTTGAAGGGTCATTTGGATACCACAATAAAATCACCAATTGACATATCTTAATATTATTTAAAGAAGAGTTAGTGCGGTCACTGAAGGTGGATATGAGCTATTACCTCCGATTTCGTTGAACCTCCATCGATTTGTATGAAAATTGGTGAGTGGTTATAGGATATCTCAAGGAACAAAGGTGACAACCAATTCTAAGCAAAATATGTTATATAAAGTTATTCAAATAAATCAAAACTTTTTGAGTTATTAAAGATCAAAGATTTAAATTTTTCTTGAGAAAAATGCATGTTTTTAACCGATTTTTCATCAATAACTCAAAAACTATAAGTTTTTACAAAAAAGTTATTATGTATTACCAAAATTGAAGCTAATAAAAAATGAAATAAACCCCTTACTAGAAAGACCTTTTAGTGTTAACTAAAAGTGAGTTATAGGTAATTTAATGTAAGTATATTTTTTTCGGCGAGTAAAAATTCTAAGTATTCAAGCTGAAATAACGGGAAAAAATGATGCATTTTATAACATAAACTTATTAAACATTTGTCAAAGTACTTAAAAATATCTATCAAATGAGCACCCGAACATGTTGATAGCATTAAAATTTATGCTCCACAATTGTTTCAAAATTTATCTTTTACAATTAACCCCCTCTGTGGCTCAGTGGTAAGAGCGCCTAACCTTTGGATCGAAAGTTCCGAATGGTAGTGAGTTCGAATCCCACCAGGGTCAGGAATTTTTTGATTTATTATAAATTAATGGATGAAAATAGTTTCTGTCCTTGTGGGATCGGTAGGTACTCACCGGAGGGACCGCAGACGTTTGGATACAATTAGCGTCTCTTTGCAAAGACAATGACGTCGACTTTGCAAAGTAACAAGACACTTACTCAACACACACACTACACATTACACCTGAGTTAGTGATAAGTATACAATTACGTGGCTAAAGGTTATAGTTCTAAACCAAGGCCAGAATCAGAGAGAAAAAAAAATATTTTACAATTGTTTCCAAAAAATCTTATTAGACAAGGCGAAAACGGCGGGTTCGTTGGAAAAAATATTCCCATGAGATTTCTTTGCATAATCATATTCGTGAGATATCCCAGAATAAGGTTCAAGAAGTCGCCCACGTGAAAAGTGGTCCAAATTTTTTTTTAATCAAATTGCAAAAATCAATATTTTTGGCCCGGACATACTTTTTTTAGGTTTTTTGGACCATTCTGGACAAAAAAGGTCTCATAATTTTTCTCTAAAGTTGCTCGTTTTCGAGTTATAAGCAATTTAAAATTGGAAAAAAACGAAAAATGGCGATTTTTAAGGCTTAATAACTCGGTTAAAAATTATTACATATTACGAAATTCAGAAAGTGACCAAATCAAAGATTAAAGCCTCCACTACATGATCACTTTCTGACTTTTATATTAATAATAACTTTTAACCGAGTTATTAAGCCTTAAAAATCGGCATTTTTCGTTTTTTTCAATTTTAAATTGCTTATAACTCGAAAACGAGCAACTTTAGAGAAAAATTATAAGAGATCTTTTTTGTCCAGAATGGTCCAAAAAACCTAAAAAAATGTGTCCGGGCCGAAAATATTGATTTTTGCAATTTGATTAAAAAAAATTGAAAAAAAAAATTTGGACCACTTTTCACGTGGGCGACTTCTTGAACCTTATTCTGGGATGTCTCCCGAATATGATTATGCAAAAAAATCTTATGGGAATATTTTTTCCAACGAACCCGCCGGTTTCGCCTTGTGTATATTGTTTTTTTTTAATAACTCCGTTCATTTTTACGATATCAGGTTCATCTAAAAACCGTTGGAAAGATAATTTCAAGGACTATTTCACCACATTAAACTTAATTTTTTAAACACCTTACTTTTTTAAAAATAAAAGGTTAAATGGCCCCGGTTGCATGGTTCCCACAGCAAAATTTAAGATTTAAACGTTTCTATCTCGGTTATTTTTTACCCTATAGAAATAGTAAAACAGGTAAAATATTTGACACAGAAAAAACTAAAATTTGGTTATATGTATATCATTTTTTACGTGTTTTGAGTATTTTTGGAGTTATTATCAAAAGAATATGAAAATTACAATATGTAATTTTAAAAATTATGATTTTTTTAAATTATATCTTTTTTTCAAAAATATGCATTCCAAACCGGTCAAAATTATTGAAATCATTACTTATACTATTATAAAGAAGTTTTGTAAGGATTATTATAAATTTCAATTTTTGTGGAAATGGCGTATGTTTGATTTTTCACTTTTTCCTAAAAAATTCCAAAGGGTTCTCTTATTTTCATCATGCTTGCTTGATGCAACTTGCTTAATTTTGACGCTATTAACTTTATTCTGAAGCTCATTTGATAGGTAATCCGAAGTACTTTGACAAATGCTTAGCAGGTATATTTTATACATTGCATCGTTTTCCCGTTATTTAAGCTTGAATACATACTTAGATTTGAGTCCTCGTCGAAAAAAATACACATTCAATTGCCAATAACTCACTTTGAACTAACATTAGTTTAGTTCTTTAAGTGAGGACTGTGAGGAGTGTATTAAATTTTTTATTATCTTCAATTTCAGTAATAATAACTTCTTTGCAAAAGCTTATAGTTTTGAGTTATAAATGAAAAACCGATTTAAAACATGCATTTTTTTACGAAAAAATAAAATCTTTGGTCTTTAATAACTGAAAAAGTATTGATTTATATTATTATTTTATATAACAAATTTTGCTTATAATTTGTCCCTCTGTCGATTTATGGTATTATTTTTGATTAAATAATTTTTATTAAAAATAGAGAAGGGGTGGCATCCACCCCCAGGGTAAAAGCGCAAGTTGGCATCATGTCACCTTTGTTCCTTGAGGTATCCTCTAATTACTCACCAATTTTCATGAAAATCGATGGAGGTTCAACGAAATCGGAGGTGAAAACCTTCAGTGACTAATGAACTAAATGTTTACGGATAAAAAGACAAGGTAGAAGGTAGCTGATTATAAAAATAAACGCAGAGACTATATTCACAGGATGGGAAAGGGAAGATTACCCAAAAAATACACAATTAAAATACAAAAGGCAAAAAGATGTAAGAAAACTTCAAAAAATATCTTCATAATAACACGGAACAAGCAAAGCCCAATCTGTTTTGAAGAAACTACTATTGTTGATTTATACTAATATGGGTTTCCCATAATAAATAATTAAAATTAAATTGCAGCACCAGCTACTGAAAAAAATGTCACATAATACAGTGCACTGTGCACTTTGATACAATGCAAAAATGTATTTAGTCTGTATTTTATTTGATATTCTTTAAAATTGCTTACAGTGTGTAATATTAAACAAAACAAAATTAAAATTACGGCAGTCTTACCGGAAAACAACATATCCAGACATGAATATTATTTAATTTGCTAGTTAAAAACATTTCTATCAAAAATATATAATTAGGATAATAACAATTCCTATATGTATAATGTATATACAGGGTGTAACGAAAATACAAATCATAAATTTAATCACATATTCTGGGACCAAAAATACAGGTTACAAAATGAAAATCGATTTTTTCCAATATATCGAAAACTATTAGAGATTTTTTATTGAAAATGGGCATGTGGCATTCTTATGGCAGCAATATTTTAAGAAAAAATTATAGTGAAAGTTAGACACCCCATAAACATTTTATGGGAGTTTTGTTCCTTTAAACACCCCCAAACTTTTGTGTACGTTCCAATTTAATTATTATTGTAGTACCATTAGTACTACTGTACTACTGTACAAACACACTGTTTTAAAAACTTTTTTGCCTCTTAGTACTTTTTCGAAAAGTCAGTTTTTATCAAGATATTTTGCATATTTGTCAAATCCACCACATATTTGTATATGGTTAAGTACGATTATGGAGACTTGGTATTAATAGGAAAATTTATATAATATGATTTACATTTTTAGGTATATGTATTTTGAATCATAATAAAAAGAAGCCACATCTTGATGAAAGGTGCCTTCTCTAAAAAAATACAAAGAAGCAAAAAAGTTTTAAAAACACCATGTTTAACTAATGGTATCGCAGTAATAGTTTAATTGGAACGTACACAACCATTTGGGGGGTTTAAAGGAACAAAACTCCCATAAAATTTGTATGTAATAGTTATTTATGATATAAGTGTTAAAAGTACACGTTTAAGGCACGCATGTGAAAGTTTGCAGAATGAGCGATAGCGAGTTCTGCAATTCAGCCCAAAGAATAGGTATTCTTCAGGAGAGGAGTTAAGCCAGGTTTGCCAGTTTTACAGTTTACATGTTTTTGCCATTTTCTAGTCTAGACGACGATCTTGAAAGGTAGACTAGACGACGTTGGACGTTGGACAGGAAATGTTCAAAGAATGACCCAAATTCATGACCCTTGTCAAAAATCTTGTTGTTTTGTTGCCAAAGTCGTGTTTTTTTTGTCAAAAAAAAAGAAAAAGCGAAGAACAAACAGGTGAAACAGGAATGGAGGAAGATTGTAAACCAAGCCATGAGCCTGCTTGGCTCTAAGTACTAACTATTCTTGGAGGAAGGGTTGATTACACTATGGCAAGGGTTGATTATATTATTATCTGCGTCACTTATGCCAATCTGCGAATGGTAAAGGAAGGAATGTCCAAATTTAGGCCTAAAAAGAAGCAGAGCGACAAGTTCAGCAGGAATAGAGTGAGGAGATCACGATAAAGATGGAGCAATAATGTTAAAGAATTCTTCAAAATTATAAAGGTGGAACATCGGAAGAAACCGAAGAACTAACAGAATTGAAGAAAATGAAAGGACGTAGAATAGAATATAATATGAAACAGACCTAAATAGTGTAAACATGGAATAAAATAATTTGTAATAGCGGTAATACTCATTTATTAAATGTATTTTGTTTTTACAATGTTTTGTTTTTAGATGGAGATGCATGCAGTAGAATTAGGGCTGGATGGATGAAGTGGAAAAAAGCGAGTGGTGTGTTATGTGACAGAAAAATTCCAATGAAGCTGAAAGGAAAATTCTATAAAACAGCTATAAGACCGGCTATGATGTACGGAACTGAATGTTGGGCAGTGAAGAAGAAAGATAAAATTATAAATGAGTATATTAGGGGAAGTCTAGGTGTGGCAACAATTGATGGCAAAATGAGAGAGCATAGGTTAAGATGGTTTGGTCATGTTCAACGTCGAGACGTTAATCACCCAATACGAAGAATAGCTGAAGTGCAGATTCCTGGAAGGAGTAGGAGAGGAAGACCAAAGAAGACCTGGGGAGACGATAAGGCAGGACATGTTGGTAAAGGAGATTAACATTGATAATATGATCCAAGATAGAATTGTGTGGATAAATGCAATTAGGGAAGCCGACCCCGCATAGAGGGATAAGGCAAAAAGAATGATGATGATGATTTTGTTTTTAGAATGATGTAGTTTGTATTTTATATGGTAAGTTTTAAGTCCTACCTATGCCCCCAATTTTTTGTACCAAAATTTTATAATCAAATTTATTAGTTTAAAAGAAATTGATTCTTGTAAGAAATTATATTTTTGTATTTTGAAAAAAATGATTACTTATAACTAGTTATTATTATTTATGAATCCAATAAATCAAAAAGGGTCATTTACAGTCATAGGATTAAAGAATTTTAAAGCCCTTCTTGTAAACATTGTCGTTTGAGTATTGCGGGTGGTAAATGGTAAACAAAAACGTCTCTCAGTACTCAGTGCAGTGCCCTCACAAAAACCATTCATAAAAGTATCAAAAGCCAACCTACCTGCCCTTGGATAACATTAACAGCGAGATCATTCTCAGAATTGGCGCCGATCAATTTACAAAACAACTCCGGTCCTTCGATGCCCTCACCGCACGTGGCCGAAGCTGTGATATTTTTACCTTCCGCCAAGTTGAAGTACGGCGGTGTTAACGATTCACCCTGTATACCGACGAAAAACAGGAAAAGTGCAAGAAAAGCCCGGGGGCTTTTCTTGAGTGTTATTCGCGTTAACATCGTTAAGCGACTGAATGAATGAGTGGCATGAGTGGTCGGCTTTGCTTCTGGTGGCGTGGAATTAGGAATAAAAGATGGTATGTGGTATGGGAAATGGTCCTAATCGCCTCCCCGTACGTCGTCGTCGACAGCATGCTTTGAAAATGTGTTGTCTGCAGATTACTGCCTGGGGCAGGACCGTCTTTGCTATTTCTTGTTACTTAAGTAATATTTTCGGAGCAACATGGAATGTGTCTTTTTCGTTTTGGTGTTATATTGTTTTGACATTTTTGGGAAATATTAGTATATGGTTGCCCGAATAGTTATTTATCTAGGGGACTTCCTCATGAATAAAAAAAAACACAAAAACAGCGAATATGACAAAGCAGTAGTTTCAGACCAAATCCTAGTAGAAAGTATAAAATCCATAAACCTAGATTCTTCTTCTTCTTTAACCCACTCACGGACAGGACTACATATGCAGACACATACAAAGGGAGATTGTCTGCATATGCAGTCGTGTCCGCGAATGGGTTCTCCCCAAAGTGCCTTGTCCTCCTGTCCTATACGTCAGTCAATGGGAGTAAGAATAGGATATTACCTCCGAATTCTATCCTACTGCGTGGATTTTAATGAAATTTTGGGCCTAGCCTCTACTTACATCCTAATTCAAGGTCTTCCCACTTTTTAGGGGTGGAAAATTTTTTAAACTATTTTTCACATTTTTGTAGGTTATAAAAAAACGAAGAGACACTTGCCTTCATAAATCTTCTTAGTCCAGAAAGCCACTGCGCATCCGCTAGGAAAAATATTCCGATTCGGATTTTCTGCACAATCTTACTCAAAAAGGACCCCTTTTAAAAAATTTGCATGTTGCCAGGACCAAAAGTGGGTCAAAAATTTTTTAAACGTTTTTTTTGTATTGTTTTTCCTAAAATTATTTTTTTTGCATGAAAAAAGTTTTTTTTAGGTTTTTTGGATCATTCCAAACAGAAAAGGTCTTTAGTGACTTTTCTCTAAAGTTGATAGTTTTTGACATATAAGCGATTAAAAATTGAAAAATTGCGAAATCGGCCATTTTTAACCCTCAAAAACTATGTGAAAAACTGAAAATTTGAATGTTGCCAAGGTAGGTATATATTCTCTAAACATCGATTGATAAAATCCCGAAGAGTTTTTTGCAATACAATATTCAAAACTCCTTTGTTTTTTAATTGCTAATCAAGCATGCGCGACATACGTTGCATGTGTATTGTGTATACAGTGTGGTGCAAATGAAAGGAATAAATTCGTTATTTCGTAAACCGGCGACTCTAAGGAAAAATCCTGAAACAGGTCGATTTTTATATTTAAGTTATGATATTGTGGCGTATATGGTAAACTAGTGACGTCATCCATCCGGGCGCGATGACGTAATCGATGATTTATTTAAATGAGAATAGGGGTCGTGTACTAGCTCATTTGAAAGGTTCTTCAATTATCTATTCAGTAATATAAATATTTACATAATTATTTATACAGGGTGTCCAAAAAAGTTTTTAAATAAATTATTTGAAAAAAAAAGAAGAATGTATGTAATTTATTAAATAATAATCTTTTTTTGTCAAATAATTTATTTAATAAAAATTTCTTGGACACCTTGTATAAATAATTATGTAAATGTTTATATTACTAAATAGAGAATTGAATAACCTTTCAAATGAGCTAGCACACGTCCCCTATTTTCATTTAAAAAAATCATCGATTACGTAATCACGCCCAGATGGATGACGTCACTAGTATACCATATATGCCGCAATATCATAACCTAAAAATAAAAATCGACCTGTTTCGGGATTTTTCCTTAAAGTCGCCGGTTTACGAAATAATGAATTTATTCCATTCATTTGCACCATACTATATACACATGCAACGGTGGAAAATAGTGTCGCGCACGCTTGATTAGCAATTAAAAAACAAGGGAGTTTTGAATATTGTATTGCAAAAAACTCTTCGGGATTTCATCAATCGATGTTTAAAGAATATCAACCTACCTTGGCTACATTCAAATTTTCAGTTTTTCACATAGTTTTTGAGAGTTAAAAATGGGCGATTTCGCAATTTTTCAATTTTTAATCATTTATATGTCAAAAACTATCAACTTTAGAGAAAAGTCACTTAAGACCTTTTTCTGTTTGGAATGATCCAAAAAACCTAAAAAACTTTGTTCCATGCAAAAAAATAATTTTAGGAACAAAACAAAAAAAAAGTTTAAAAAATTTTTGACCCACTTTTGGTCCTGACAACATGCAAATTTGTTAAAAGGGGTTCTTTTTAAGTAAAATTGTGCAAAAAATCCGAATCGGAATATTTTTCCTAGCGGATGCGCAGTGGCTTTCTGGACTATCTAATTATAGTTATAATACAAAAAGAGATATGGCAGGTGAAAATAGTTTATTTTTTGGTACATTCTCAAATTGATGTATTCAACTTGAAATAACAGAGAAACGGTCGATTTTAGGTGTATAATGCAACTAATACCTTTTGTAGTGCTTGAAAAGACCTTTAAAAAGAGCTATATCAAAGGTTCATTACATTTAAACTAAGCGAGATATGCTGCAAACAAAATTGATAACTAATGTATTTTAAGAAAAAATGAGAAGTAATTTTAACGTCCATCCACCAAATTGTAAATGCTTCGTTTTCCTTCCACAATACCTTTTATTATAGTTTAAAATTCTATGTTCAAAAAGTTGGACGGGTTTAAAATGAACGGTTATGAAAAAAAGATCAAGTTATAGAGAGCATTTTTAAATTTTCTTAATAACCTTCCTTTTTCTCCATGTAACTTGAAAATGATAAGAGATACAGTAATCAAAAATAAAAAGGACATTTTTATCTGAAAAAGCCCTACATTTTTGTGTGGTATCTTTTTTTCGTATCTCTTATATTTTTCGAGTTACATGGAAGAAAAGGAGGATTTTTAAGAAAATTTAAAAATGCGCTCTATCATTTGATCTTATTTTTATCAAAAACCATTCATTTTAATCCAGTCCAACTTTTTGAACATAGAAATAACACTATAATAAAAAGTATTGTAAAAGGAAAACGATGTATTTAAATTCTGATGGATGAGGGGTTAAATACACTTCTCATTTCTTCTTAAAATACATTAGTGATCAACTTTTTTGCAGAATATCTCGCTTAGTTTGAACGTAATCGACATTCAGTATTACTCATTTTAAAGGTCTTTTCAAGCACTACAAAAGGTATTGGTTGCATTATACACCTAAAATCGACCGTTTCTATGTTATTTCAAGTTGAATACACCAATTTGAGAATGTACCAAAAATAAAATATTTTCATCTACCATATCTCTTTGTGTTGTATTATAACTAGAAGATTTATGAAGGCAAGACTCTCTTTGGTTTTTTATAACCTACAAAAATGTTTAACATAGTTTTTTTGTTAGATGCATAGTTTTTAAGGTATTCGCAAAAATCCGTCCGAAAAGGTGTCATTTTTCAATGAAAATGGCCAATTTTCAACCACGAATAACTCAAAAAGTATAGAGTTTTCAAAAAATAACCATAGAACAGTTTTTGCTTAAAATTATGTTCTCTAGCCTCTTCCGTGGGTATTTTAACCAAAACATTTTCCACCCCCGAGAAGGGGTGGGAACCAACCCCAAGATAAAAGCGCACATCGCTATAGGGTAGACTTTGTTTCTTGAGCTACTCCCTACTCACTGTGAAAATATCAAGTAAATTGATGTAGTAGGATGGAATTCAAAGCCAAATACCCTCATTGACAGCTAGAACATTCACGATCAGTGGCATGATTTTTACTTCGTCCACAGCTGACCTAAATAGTATCGTGGTGCTCACTCCATACCACTGGCGGAGGTTCCTAGGCGGCACTGTCCATCTATCTTTCCTTGGACAATTACATGATCATTTCTTATTTCGGATCGCGTGGGCAAAGTACTCTAGTTTTCTTCTTTGTATGGTTAATAAAGTTATTTTTTTACTTTAATTGCGGCTTATTTCCCAATCTTCTTCTTGTTCTTTCTCATAATCCTTAGTGCCCTTCAGGGCATCGGATGTCGGGTTCCGCCTTTTATCCACTTCTTCCAATTGCTTCTATTGGTGGCCAGGTTCTTCATATCCCTCATACTGATGTGTCTCCTTTCACCTATATCTTGGATCTGGTCCATCCATGTCTTCCTCGGCCTTCCCTTTTTTCTTTTGTTTCCCATTTTGGCTTCATGTATCTTCTTTGTAAGTCTATTTTGCTCCATTCGTTGTATGTGTCCAACCAGCTTAATTGTTTGTTTTCGATCTTCCTAATTATCGGTTCTTGTTCCAGCTCTCTTCTTATATCTTCATTTCTGAATCTGTCAAACTTCGTAACTCCGGCTATTCTTCTCATGTATTTCATCTCGGTCGCGTTTATCATTGATTCATGTTTCTTTTGGACAATCCATGTTTCCGCCCCATATGTCATTATCGGATTTACTATGCTGTTATATACTCTGAGTTTAGTTTTGTTGCTTATTTCTGACTTTCCAAAAATTGTATTATTTAAAGAGTAGTACACGCTAGTTGCCTTCTTCAGTTTATTACTTATTGCCAAGTCCGTTTTCCCATCATCTGTTATTATATTTCCCAAATATTCAAAAGTAGATACATGTTCTATTACTTTTTCCTTTACTATTATATTAGTATTCCTTTCTCTTTTCTCATCTTCATTTATTATCATAAGTTTTGTTTTGTTGAGATTCATTTCCATTTTTAATTTATGAATCTCTTTTTGCCAAATATCTATTAGTTTCTGCATTTTCTCTACTGTGTAGACAGTAGACACAGTATTTCCCAATCAAAATAGTTAATTATAAAAATGCCACAAGGAAATAGCTTCAGAGCAACATCTTTTTATGGTATTCAGTACTTCTCTTTCATTGTTTAGCCGCTGCATTACCGCTTGATTTGTTACTCTGTTCATCTACGATATCCTCAATATTCAGCGATAAGCCCACATTTCATAATAGGCTCAATCCTCTCGCACATTGTTTCGGTGAGGGTCCATGCTTCCATTCCATAGAACAAAATGCTGAACATATTATAGCAACGTAATAAGTGTATTCTTAGCGTAAGTTTAAGCTTGTATTTATGTTGCCTATCTCTATTATCTTGTATAGAATTTTATGTTCAGAGCTTGCTAAACATCAAACTCCAGAATTCCTGTACCAAACCATTCTTACCAGACGACAGGTTGTCTGGCTGACTGAACAGAATTATCTATGAAACATCTGGACATCTCGAAGTTATCGAAGGTCAAGTCGCAACCATTACTGAAGATTGCAACTTTATAATCATAATCAGGGCCTTTTATGGTCTAAGGCTGTCTAAGGCTAAACTTATCTTGTTACATCGTGTTACAATGTATACTTCCATATATTTCAAGAATTATTTCGCGGATCTCCTCTGACTACAACGGGGTTCTTGGGAGTTCGCAGACTATAGGTTGGTTAATGTGAATGCTGTTTTAATAAAATACTAAAAATATATCAGGCTTTTATTAAACTTTCAAACTTAAACAACTACAGATCATATAAAAATGAGCAAATGTATAGATGAAGGTACAATTATCACAAGGGTAGATATATTTTTCGATAAAAACTACATAAATATCAGAAATGTACAATATATAACTGAACTTGTTCTCTGACTGAACTTTACCATATATTTCAACCATTATATTTATATGTTGAATGGGTTGCATATGTGAGTTTATTTTAATCATTATATTTATATCTCGAATATATAGAAAGCTCTAATTTAAATACCTACTTCTTAATATCAACAATCCCGTTGTTTAAGGAAGAAACGTAACTAAAATATTTACAGATGGGTTCAAATGTGAGGACGGAACAGGTGCAGCATGTGTTGTATATCAGCCATGTACACTTCGCGTCAAAAAAAACTGGTACAAGTCTTATAACCGAAAATCGTGTTTTTCTAGTTGTGTAAATTGGTCTTGTCACATATGTCATTCTTTTTCTAGGCAACGTTGCCAGTTCAACTAAAATATTATATCAAACCAGGTAAAAGCTGTGCGGCAGACCGCAAGTTTTTAGTAGGTTTACTAAAAATTAAAACAACATCGAGCATTCTCAATTAGTCAGTCACATTTATTTAAACATGCATCCTAAAAAAAACATGCATCATCTCAATTAAGTACCCATAAATTAATTCGTGTTCTATTATAATTTATGACAGATATGACATGAATGACCGATAATAACTCTAGACATGACATTAAATTATTATGTTTAATTTAAAATCGAGAAATGTGAAGGGTTTCTTGTAAAGTTGTGGGATACTAATAAATAAAACACACTGGAAAAATTAAAATTTGAAATTAATACAAAATGAATAACTTTTACAGTGAATAATTGTGGAACTTAAATATTATGTATTACAATAAAATTCGAAACTGCTGAAATATTAAGCACATAGGTGGAAAATGTCGCCTGTCAAAATGTTCAATGTGTTTTATTAAATGTATTCATTTTTTTTTTCGAATCATGAGAAATATAATAAGAATTTTTCACAGAAATACGCCAAAGTTAGGCCACACACATTACCATAATGTGTATCGGTTGCGTTCCGTCACGGTGAAGTTATTATAAATATTGACAATTTGAACTGTCAAAATTTTTATTTTATCATTTCTTGTTTAAAAAATAATAAAATTGATAAGATAGCCTCAGTTGAGGAGAAAGTAATAATAATAAAGATGTTTTATTCAGTCAATAGTGTGCGAACAATAAGGTAAATAATAACGTGGGCCTAACTTTTACACACATGCCTACTGTGGCAAATGTAGGTATTTTTCAAAATGTTGGAATGTGTTTAAATCCTAGAACAATTTTAGCTTTTGTTTTTGAAATGAATGTCGGCGTCTGATTATTTAGGTTGATAGACGTCAAGTTTTATTTTTTAGAAAAATCTGAAATCATCGCGTTAAAATTTTTATAAATTAAGTAATTATACTGTAGATATAGTTAGTTAGTGTTTGAACATTAATTTAGTAGTTAATTTAAAAGTTAAAACGGGATAATACGTTAGTAGTGAATTAGAAATACTAAGGACTTTTCTGTAAGTTTTGCCTTTATATAATCATAGTAGCAGTAGTATAGTAGAGTAGAGGCTGGCTTAGGAGATGGACACTAACTCTCCCGGCCCCCCTGACATAGGGGGCGGGATCTATGCTTTGCTTTCATTGAACTCGCAAAATTTTTTAAATTCCATACACATGCTAGCCCCGAGACATAAAAATAACATTAATTTAATAGAAAAAGAACTCTGTGCTTTAAAAAATAAATTCCAAAACGATCAGATCATGTTAACAGAAGTTAATAACTTATCATCTAGGATTGAAAATATTAGTAGAAGAAAAGTTGAATACAAGGACACTGACTTCGGCCCATTCCTTATTATGATAGAGAGTGACAAGGGAAAAGCAGGAAATATCCATCCTATGGATATTGGGAAAGTATTTCATACAATGGGTACGACTGGAATTAAAGAAATTAGTAGAAAAGGCATGAATAGAATTGGAGTAATTTTTAACACCTCCAAACAGGCAAATATGGTACTAAATAGTACAGAAATCCTTGAGAAAGGATTTCTTGCTTATATACCTCAAAAAATGCTAACATCAAGGGGTATTATTAGAGATGTAAGTATAAATATTTCAATGGAAAACATAGTTAACGACAGTAAATTACAAAAAAACGTGAAAATTATATCGGCCAGAAGACTTAACAGAAGAGTTTTAGATAGCAGTGGGACCGTTACATACATTCCAACAGGAACTGTACAACTACTCTTTGACGTAATAACTCCCCCTAAAGAAATAATCATATATTCAAACTTGGTAACAGTAGATCCATACATTCCTCCTGTACAGCAATGCTTCAAATGCCTAAGATTTGGGCACTCACAAAGACAGTGCAGGGGAAAAGCAAGATGCCCGAAATGTTCCGATGAACATACAGTACAAAGCTGCACAGTTTCTGTACCAAAATGCCTATACTGCGATCTTGATCACCTTGCCACAAATAAAATTTGCAAAGAATTCGAAAGACAGAAAAAGATAAATGAAGTAATGGTCTTCCAAGATCTCACCTTTTTTGAAGCTGCCAATCTGTTTCCCCCAATTAAGGAAAAGCCAGAGAATTCGAGAATGTTTCAGAGGAGAAGTAGGGATTTTCCTTCTTTACTATCCAGCTCACCCAGAGCATTTACTCAAGCACTTCAAAAATCCCCATCTTCCACTCCCCATTTCCAGAGTCAAAGTCATGTGGTCCCAGTTAAAAGGAAAAATAAAGTAATTCTTAAAGACATTAGTTATGACAAAGAGGCGCATAAAGCTCTATTAAATGAGGATCTAAGCAGAAATTTACCTAGATTACCGATTTTAAACAAATTAAATGATTCACAAAAGTATACGGGATCACAAGGCCCAAGTTTTGCACTCTCATTAACAAGCAATCGTGTACATTCTCAGGATAGTGTATTTTCAAAAAACGTTGATTTAACCTCTGATAATAATATGGATTTTGCAGGTTTTGATGAGTCACATAATACATCTAATTTTAGTAAAAGTAGTGTTGACTGAATTTTCATTTATTTCTTACAGATAATATAATAATTATTTTTTATATTAAAAATAAAAAAATAATAATAATAGTAACAAATTATATATACAGTTATGATATTTAATATTTTGCATTGGAATATTAATGGTTTCTTTAACAATAAGCAAGATCTAATGGTGTTTCTTAACGAATACGATGTTAATATCATTCTTCTAAATGAAACACATCTGAAATTTTCACAGCACTTGCATATTCCCAATTTTTACTGCTATAGGGATGATAGGATTGATGGATGGGGTGGAATAGCTGTACTTATTCATCAGTCTCTGGCAGCCGATAGGATAGACATTTCACATATTCACTTGCCTGAAAAATGGCAGGCTATCATTATCAAATTTGAAAAATTTTTTATTATAGGATCGTATAAGACACCAGATGTTCGTTTTCGTAAGGAGATCTTTAGAGAATTGGTTCAAATGTGTGATAAACCGTTTTTCTTCATAGGTGACTTGAATTGCCAACATTCTTTATGGGGTTCATCATCTAACAATCCGAACGGCAATCGTCTTGCAGATCTTTTGGAGGAGGATAACTTGTGTTTTCTCAATACGGGTGAGGCGACAAGAATCTCACCGCCTGACTCAAACAGTGTCCCTGACGTAGCTATAGCATCTCCAGGTTTGGCTGTGGACTGCCTCTGGGAAGTTTTTCCAGAGATAGGAGCAAGTGATCACTTTCCTTTTGTAGTGTGTTACGGGCAGGATAGAAATAGTCCCCAAGGAAATGACCCTCTTCAAGATCGCAGTATCTTTAATGTGAAAAAAGCCAATTGGGAACAATTCAACCAATATATTGAGTCTAACATTAACAACATCCCTAATGAGTCTTACACAGATTTTCAAAACCTAATATTAGACGCAGCAAACAGGTTCATCCCTAAGAAAAAGCGTGTTAGATTCCATAAACCACAATTACCTTGGTGGGATGAAGAGTGTTCAGTTTTAATTAAATCAAAGAGGGAGGCAGTCAAGAAGTTCAAACAGGTACCTTCTTTAGAAAACTTCATTAATTTTAAAAAAATTAGGGCACATTGTAAAAAAGAACTTAAATCCAAAAAGAAAAAATCATTTGTTGTGTTTTGTTCCACAATTTCACCTGATACTCCAATATCAGTAATGTGGAGAAAAGTGAGAAGTTTCCATAAGGCTTTCACTAAAGCCTCAGTTAGAACTCCTAGTAATTCATCGTTAGGGGAGGAAATGCTTTGTTCATTGACTCCACCTGTATTTGAGGACATTGCGTCTCACCCAGTGAAATCTAATACTATCGAGTGTGAACTCTTCACTTTAAACGAACTTTCATTGGTTTTGGTTGAACGAAAAGATACTGTGCCGGGCCAGGATGGTATAACATTTTCTATGTTGCAACATCTTCCAGAGTCAGCAATCAAGTTCCTGTTAAATTTTTTCAATTTATGTTTAAAGGAGGGAATGCATATTCCCACTCAATGGAAATCACAAACAGTGTGTTTAATTCCCAAACCCAATAAAAATATAAATTGTCTTTCGGGCTGGAGACCAATCGTTTTATCATCGTGTGTTAGTAAACTTTTAGAGAACATGATAAAAATAAGGTTAGATTGGTATGTAGAACATTTTATGATCCTATCGCCTTTCCAGACTGGCTTTCGTAAAGGTAGAGGGGTGTCTGAAAACATAATTCATCTGGTCAATGAAATCTCAATGAATATCTCAAAAAGGAAACCAGCAGCTGCTGTTATGTTAGACATTTCTTCTGCATATGATAAAGTGTCAATCATCCAATTATTGGACGCTTTGGGAGATCTCAATTTGCCATGGTTACTTATTGAATTGGTTAAACATTTATTGACTAATCGTTTGGTGTCTGTTCGTGATCCTATTTCCTTAAATCTGCTAGGACCAAGAACTACCAATGTGGGCCTTCCTCAGGGTTCCCCTTTGAGTCCAGTACTATTTAATATTGTCATCAATATAATTTCATTTTGTGTGCCAGAGGATGTTCTAATTACTCAGTATGCAGACGATGTTGCCCTCTATTGCTCCGGCAACAGCTGGGTGGATGTTGTGGAAAAATTGAATGGTACAGTAGAAAGTATTTCTAATAAACTTCATGATATGGGAATGTGTCTGTCATCTAGCAAGAGTCAAGCAATTTTTTTTGATAGAAATAGGAATAATATTCCGAATTTACTAATATCAGTGAATAACACACGTTTAGATTGGAAACAAGAAGTTTCTCATTTGGGAGTTATTCTAGATAGTTCCCTTTCTTGGAGAAGTCAAATTGAAAAGATGGCATTGAGGGCTTCCAGTGGAGTCAATATTATTCGTTGTTTGTGTCGAACTTGGTGGGGAGCACATCCTGCAACTTTACTCACTCTATATAAGGCATACATTAGATCACATCTTGACTATGGATCCATTTTTCTGGGAGGTTGTGCACGTTCTCTACTTGCAAAATTGGATAAGGTTCAGTATAGAGCTCTTAGAGTGGTGGGGGGATTTATGAGGTCTTCTCCAGTTCATATAATTTTGTCAGAGTGTGGAGAAACACCGTTAGATCTCAGAAGAATATGGCTAGCATCTAAATTCATTTTAAAAGTAGTAGCCTATGACAACCCTATATATGCCTCAATTGAGCAATTTCACAATGTCTTTCTGGGTTGCTTTAGTTTTTGGAGAAGAAAATATTTCCCACCAATACTGGCTGCTTTCCAGAATACTTTACATGAAATTCATGAGGTAGCACATAGCTCCTTATTTCCTTGTCACTCCTTTCCACTTAATATTCAGATTTCTCCTATGGCTTATGAAACTGTCAATATGGGCAAAGAAGCAAATAACCAAACCAAGTTTATGGAATGGTACCTCAATAACTGGTCGGAATATAAACTTATTTTCACAGATGGATCCAAAGATAAACAAGGTAATGTAGGTATTGGGATATACCTTAACGAGAGAACACAGTTAACAGCAAGATTACCCTCCGCTAATTCAATTTGCTCAGCAGAAGTATTTGCCATTAAAAAAGCATTAGAGTTAATCCAACAGAATAATTTTACAAAGTGCCTCATCTGTAGTGATTCTAAGAGTGCTCTAGAAAAAATCACAAGATCAAGCTACAAGGCGGCAATAGACTCACAAACTCTCCAACTAAAACAAAAACTATGTGAATTTGATGAACAACATAGAGAAATTAAATTTGCATGGATTCCAAGTCACACTGGAATTATTGGGAATGATAGAGCTGACCATCTTGCGAATTTTGGAAGAAACCTGCCCATTAGTGAAGAACCAAAGGCCTCCTTTAAAGATTTTCAAATTAAATATAAAGAAAACCTATGGATCGGTTGGGAAAATCGATTCCAACAAATAGGACAGGCAAAAGGAATTACTTATTGCTCACAAGTTACAGTTCCATATAAAAAGGCATGGTTTACAAAATTTCCCAACCTGGGGAGAGGTATAATCACACAAATGTGTCGTATGAGAAGTGGACATTGTAGTGTTCCTGTACATTTATTTAGATTGACGGTAGTGAATTCAAACCAGTGTTTATGTGGCAGTGTAGGAACTTTACAACATGTTTTATTGGAATGTACTAGGTTCCAAAGAGAGTCCCAGTTGCTTAGAAGGGAACTAGAAGGTGATCCGACATTAACTGATGTGTTGTTTAAAAATTTAAACTCAAAGACATTAATCGCAGTGCAAAAGTTTTTAACATCAACAATGACTCGTGTGTAGCTTGCTTAAAAACTTTATGACTTTATGCTTGCTTGCAATGCATGTGCTTTGTGCTTAGTGCGGTTTTGCGTGGTAGTACTAGAACTAGACCATTAATAGTAGAACTTTAGTTATGGAACTTATAAACAATTACAAAGTTTTTTTTTATCTCTTAATATTTCAGATTCAGGAGCTATGAGCTTAAGCCCAGATGTACCTCAGGTACGGCTCTTGAATATTCAAGTCTATATTCACGGATCCTGGCCGGATAGCCCTGGCAGCTAAGGCCATTCAAATGAAGAGAAGAAGAAGAAGCTTTTGTTTTTAAAACAGATTTTAATCCCATACAAATAGCTTCTCATGATTTTTGTTGTAAAATGATTAGGGAAGCAGGAATTTAACAGTTTAGAATTTTACATTGATTTACCTATGGCCCGTTTTACGATTCACCACCATGGTTTTTGAACGTTATTTTTTGTATTTAGATTTAGTGCAATTCATTATCTGTGCTGGCAACAACGCCGTGATTCACGAGCCATTGTGTCCAGTCTGAACACAGGTTTACATTGGGAAAAAAAGTGTACCAGTTTTTTTTGACGCGAAGTGTACTTTAATAATTCATTTACTAGCAGATTAATTTTTTATATAAAGTGTTAAGCCTTTGGCCATAAAAAATGCCTATTATAGTACACAGGGTGCACACTAAATCTAGTTCAAACGGTTTCTATTATTTCAGATCAAAGTCCATTTTGCAAGCAATTGAAGCAAGGTCTTCAATAAATATTTATAATTAAGAATTAATTTGATAATTGCTCAATAGGGCTTTTCATTCAGTCATTTGTTTCGAGCTTCTGTCATATGTCGTATAATCCGTGTATATTAATATTATACACAGATTATACAACATATGACAGAAGCTCGAAACAAATGACAATCGATGAAAAGCCCTATTGTGAATAATGCTCTTATGTGAATTATATAGCCGTATTTTAGGTAAATACAGCAAACCAAAGACTTAGGTTTGGAGACAAGGGTTTTTTCTTTCACTCCATGATACGGATAAATTAGATCAAAATTCCATAGATATTATTTTTACGCCTAAAATTCCTTCTCAATATTCGTCACCACCTACCAACCCTTATGGGCCAGTGTGGTGGGTTATTGGCCAAGTTCATCACAGATTTTATTTGATCTTCATTTTTAATATCACATTACTTCGAGTTATTTTAATAACATTTAATGGATTCGTGGATATACAGGGTGTCCCGAAAAGATTGGTCATAAAGTATACCACATATTCTGGGGTCAAAAATAGTTCGATTGAACCTAACTTACCTTAGTACAAATGTGCTCACAAAAAAAGTTACAGCTCTTTGAAGTTACAAAATGAAAATCGATTTTTTTCAATATATCGAAAACTATTAGAGATTTTTTATTGAAAATGGACATGTATCATTCTTATGGAAGGAACATCTTAAAACAAAATTATAGTGAAATTTGTCCGCCCCATTAAAAATTTATGGGGATTTTGTTCCCTTAAACCCCCCCAAACTTTTGTGTACGTTCCAATTAATTCATTATTGTGGTACCATTAGTTAAACACAACGTTTTTAAAACTTTTTTGCCACTTAGTATTTTTTCGATAAGCCATTTTTTATCGAGATGCGCCTTCTTTTTCAATATATTTACGTAAAATTTTTATTGGGATTTTGTTCCTTTAAACACCCTAAATGTTTGTGTACGTTCCAATTAAACTATTATTATGGTACCATTAGTTAAACACAGTGTTTTTAAAACTTTTGCCTCTTAGTCTTTTTTTCATAACTCAACTTTTATCGAGATGTAGCTTCTTTTTCAAAATATACCTAAAAATGTAAATTATAAATACATTTTCAGATTTATTAACAGGTCTCTATAATCGTACTTAACCATATACAAATATGTGGTGGATTCGACAAATATTCAAAATATCTCGATAAACACTGGCTTATCGAAAAAGTTCTAAGAGGCAAAAAAGTTTTAAAAACAGTGTGTTTAACTAATGGTGCCACAATAATAATTTAATTGGAACGTACACAAAAGTTTGGGGGATTTAAGGAAACAAAACCCCCATAAAATTTTTATGGGATGCACAAATTTAACTTTAATTTTTTTTTAAGATGTTACTGCCATAAAAATGCCACATGTCTATTTTCAATAAAAAATCTCAGAGAGTTTTCGATATATGAAAAAAAATCGATTTTCATTTTGTAACTTCAAAGGGCTGTAACTTTTTTTGAGTGCACTATTGTGCACTTATGTATACTTATACACACTATTGTGTACTTATTTTGTAAGTGAGGTTCAATCAACCTATTTTTGACCCCAGAATCTGTGGTATAATTTATGACCAATAATTTCGGGACACCCTTTATAATGCCCAATAATTAGTATTATTTTAGGTTATATAAGGTTAGGTTCAGTTATATATTGTGCATTTAATATCACTCAATAATCGTGATGATTTAAGGACAATGAGTACACATTATACGTAAATGAGAGGAGTATAACAGTTTTATCTATTCTATGTATATAAAAACAATCCTAACAAAAAATTATAAAATATTTATAGATATATGATTTAATAAAAATATATGTACATATAATTAGTTCAGGCGGCTTAAGTTGACTTATTCGTTATTTTATACAGCATTTTTTTTTCGTACGTAAAACTCATTTAATTATTACTTTCCCTCAGATGACCGTGAGATCTTATCATGTTAGAGGGTTCTTCATGCTGTCATGGTCGCTTATTTTGGGAGGAAAACACAAGTCATAAGAGTTTGAGGGACACTAACTCTCATTAGCCTTCATACAGATGACATTCTCTGCTGAATGACCACTCATTCCTTATTTTTCTGTGGAAAGATTAAACTCCCATAATCGAAGAAACTATAAAACTAGATCCTGTTAATAATTGCGAAGATGAAGAGAAACTACAAAAATAGCAAAATCACGATAAAGCTCAGCAAGAACTGACAAGTACCTGTTCAGTAACATTCACAAAGTGCTCAACAGCAGGCACTAAAAGCTATTTAAACCCGCGCAAACACAGATGTAGTGGACTCACACAAAAGAGGAGTACTGCAAGAATGCCTCTTGTCGCCCCTGCTTTTCAACATTTAGTCCGAAAGAATTTTCAGAAATGCACTTTCTGAAAAACAAGAAGGAATAATTATTGTGAACGGTGCGATATGCGAAAGACACAGTACTCGTAGCTTCTACTCAAGAAGATATGCAAACATTATTTAACAGTGTCGTTGAGAGCTGTAAAAAAAGAGGTCTAGATCTGAGCATACGGAAAATCAAAATACTCGTAATAAGTAAACAAACTTTAGCAAGTTGATCAAATTATTTACCTTGGATATCGGTTAAATTGTAACGCAGAGAGTCACAGCGAAATTAAATCCAGAATAGAACAGGTCAGTGCCGCTTTTAGAAGTATGTCCAAGGTATTATGCAACAGAGACCTAAAATAGGGAACTTGCACTAAAAAATCTTTTTGCATAAAATTGTTAATTTATGTTTTAAAATGTTATATTCAAAATATTATGTCTTAACAATGAATAGTGTACGTACAACATCTAATCAAAGTTTCGCGCCTAAAATTTCCGTTTTAAACAACTTCAAAAGCGAGACCTGGGGTCTGACGTCACAGGCCACTCGTATCGTTTGCCCGTTCGGGGTGGGTTATTGCATTTAATGCAGTTTGCCCATAGATAAATAATATAGTTGAAATATCTTGTTTTACTCGGTGGCAAAAATGATTTATTCTGTGACAGGCAAAATATTAACATTTTATCTCTGTTGACATGTATCAAAAAGTTCTTTTTTATGAAATTACTTTTGTCGTTTCTTGTGTTGAAGAACAAAGAAGAAACAAGTAACTTAAAAATAAACAAAACTTTTAGTAATAAAAGTAAGAGTAAGTAAAAAGTATTGGTGCTACTATAGTATGCGGTCTACAGTCGGGTTTCTACTATAGCTTGCGGTCTACCGAGGGATGCGGTGTAAGTATAAGCTGAGATGATAAAGATATTAACTTGTAAAATTACAATAATGATTCTTCTTATTTATGCGTATTATTAACTTTGTAAAGAAGGATTTTGTTGGCTATGTACACGTTCTATCGGTACGTCTGCTAATCACCATAATCTTTTCTCAGAAGGCTTTTAACACAATAATGAAAGGCTCCAGTAGGTACTAATAAACATTACAATAAAATATAATCTTTATTATAATGCAAATTACACCGTAATCTTTTCCAGGATATACGAAATTCTTCGATTAGAGGTAGGTAGATCAAACTCACGGGGTAAACCGTATACTATACTATAATGGTACCAAACTATTGTTATAAACGGTTTAAACATGCTTATTAATAACTCTTACTTATTTGCCTTGACACCTCGCATTTCTCCAATAGAATAGCTTTTACTACTTTTTATAAAAGTTGCCACGATGAAGACATCAACGGTAGGTAAGTTAGTCAGATTGACCTTTTCAAAAACCCTCGTCCGTCATATTATGCGTTTTAAACTCTTTACAAAGTAGCACTCAACTTTATCAATTTCAGTTTAAAACTAAGCTGATTGGGGAACTACTTATTACAATATATAAGATGAACATAAATAATACCTAGGAATTTTTCATTAAAGACGATTAAAATGTAATATACCCGTGATACCTACCCTAATCGCGTTGTTTCCGACTAGCTAGCCCGGTTGACGGTGGCCCGTGACGTCAACCAATAGAAGGACGTTCAAGAGCCTCCTAAGATATTTGAATTTTATAGCATTTTCAGAGCGTCGTAATTAGCTTACGGGTTAAAAATATTTGTTTTTTTTCGCATGCAATCGTTTTAAGATCATGTTACCTTATGTTTTTTAATATCATTTTAATATTTAAAAATGTATGCAAGTTCCCTTTCGCTGTTACGTGTTCACAGTCCTACTTTATGATGTCGACTCTTGCGAATGTGAATAAAATCGATCTAAATTGCCTTGAGGCTTTCGAAGTGTGGTGCTATAGAAAAATTTTAAAAGTTTCTTGGATGGAGAAGCTTCGAAACTCCACAATACTAGAACGTCTCAGTAAGACTACTGAGATAAAAAACACCAAGAAGAGAAAGTTGGAGTATTTCGGACATGTAATGAGAAGTCCCAAAAAAAGGTTGCTACAAAATAGTATGCAAGGGAAAATAACAGTCCAGGATGAACAAGGACTTCATGGTTGAATAACTTGCGAGATTATCATGGTATTGATACAAGCATGCTATTTAGGTTGGAAGTGAATGAAATTAAAATAGCTATGATGGTAACCAACGTTCTGAAAGGAAGGTACATGATGAAGAAGAAGGCACAAAAGATCTTTCAGGTCAAGGTGTGGAAAGGTCTAAGAGGAGAAACAACCACTTTACCTACCAACTACTTACATGTAATATTTACAGATATAATTAATAATATACATACATAATCTCAATCTCAGTAGCTGCCATTTTAGTTGTGATGGCAAATATGAATACTTAAATCTATTTACAACCCTTTATTCCCTCTTGGGATGTTTGAACCAGTAAGCTGCTATCATTACTGAGCTACTCAAGAAGGTGTTAATAGTGAAATTAAGAAGTAAGGTGAGATCCATTGATTCCACACATATAGTGAATACCCGAGCTGAAAGATAAAAGAATTTTGATATAATCAAAGTCAATCAAATAAAAATGTTTGATCACATAATAAATGTTTTTGTTGTTTGTTTGGGTTTATATGACTGCGGACACTAAATCCATTAGCCAATAAATGTTTTTGTTAACTGTTCTAAAATAAAACAACAAGTGTCGATTTCCATCAGAGACAACTCAATATTTGGTGCATTTTTTTGTGTGCACAACAAATTTGACTATCTGATCTCTTCTTCTTCTTGTAGTTCCTCTCCGTTTCCAATGTTGGCGACCATCATGGCAATCTTAATATGGTATAACTAGACCCAAACCCAGACATCCAAAGTGAAAGTTATCCTCCAACACCAAATTGTTCTATATGGTCCACATAATGTTCAGAAAAAAGTCACACCATTTTGAGCGTCGGGTTTGGGGGGGAGTGGGGGGAGAAATCGTTAAATTCGTAGTTTTTTTTGCGTTTTTCGTCAATATTTATAAAACTATGCGGTTTAGCAAGAACAACCTTCTATACAAAAATATTGTACATAAAATTTGAAATAAAAAAGGCCCTATGCATAATCCTTCTAAAATGAACGGTTCCAAAGTTACGGAGATAGTATATTATAATTGGTCCAAAAAAAGACCTAACCCAGACATCTAAAGTAAAAGTTTTCCTCCAACACAAAACTGTTCTATATGGTCCACATATTGTTCAGTAAAAAGTTACACCAATTTGAGCGTCCGGTTTGGGGGGGAGATGGGGGAGAAGTCGGTAAATTAGTAGTTGTTTTACGTTTTTCGTCAATATTTCTAAAACTATGCTTTAGCGTAAATTATATTCCATACTTAAATTTTTTAGATAAAATTTAAAACAAAAACGGTCCAATACATATTTGTTGTAAAATCAACGGTTCCAGAGTTACGGAGGGTGAAAAGTGGAAGTTTTCGATACTTTTTATATTTATTGGGCAATTTATAATGTTATTACTAATGAAAGAAATTTTTTTTGTAAATAAAATTTGCTATTTCAGTGGCCGATGGTATGTTAGTGATAAGCCCTTGAAGAAACGTCAACCTCACCCCCCAAAAATCATCATCAATTGTCCAAATAATATAAAAAGCATCGAAAACCTCCACTTTTCACTCTCCGTAACTCTGGAACCGTTGATTTTATAACAATTATGTATCGGACCTTTTTTGTTTTAAATTTTATGTAGAACATTTTTGTATAGAACATTGTTTACGCTAAGGCTAAAGCATAGTTTTACAACTATTGACGAAAAACGTAAAAAAACTACTAATTTACCGACTTCTCTCCCATCTCCCCCCCAAACCGGACGCTCAAAATGATGTAACTTTTTACTGAACAATATGTGGGCCATATAGAACAATTTGGTGTTGGAGAAAAACTTTTACTTTGGATGTCTGGGTTAGGCGTTTTTTTTGGACCAATTACACTATACTACCTCCGTAACTTTGGAACCGTTCATTTTAGAACGATTATGCATAGGACCTTTTTTATTTCAAATTTAATGTAGAACATTTTTGTATAGAAGGTGGTTCATGCTAAACCGCATAGTTTTAGAAATATTGACGAAAAACGTAAAAAACTACGAATTTACCGCTTTCTCCCCCCTCTCCCCCCCCAAACCCGACGCTCAAAATGGTGTGACTTTTTTCTGAACATTATGTGGACCATATAGAACAATCTGGTGTTGTAGGATAACTTTCACTTTGGATGTCTGGGTTATGCCATTATTTGGATCAATTTTATCATACTATCTGTACTTTTCACAAGCTTTGCTGCTCTAAAAAGATTTGTGGTCGGTGTGTTGAACCACGTACATAGATTATTGTGCCAGGAAATCCTTCGCGTTCCTGGTCCTCGTTTTCCTTCTACCTTTCCTTGCAAGATTAATTGCAGCAGTCCATATCTTTCGCTGAAAGCTAGGACAAATAATCCCCGGACAAAAAATCCCCAGACAATAATAATACCCGCAAATTTTTTTGGGCAAAATATCACCCTTAAAAAAAATTCCGGACAAAAAATCTCCAAGAAATATTTGTTGCCAAATAGTTCTCTAAAAGTTTTCCCGTGAATGCAATCGACTCATGTTTTTCAGCCTCAGTGCATGAGAGTTATAGCAATCGCCATGAAACCGCACGAAAATAATGATTAGCAGTTAATATTAAGCATGAATTGTAATTTCGATTATCAAATTTTTAATTCCAATTCCACGTCAAAAACTTCAAATTTTACATAAAAAAAGAGTGAGTTTTTTCAAAAATCATGGAAGATATGGCGAATGAGCTAAGGCTGTGGGAATCATTCGATTAAATCATTTGCTCACTCTACGTTGAATAAATATTCAAAATATTGCCTATTCGTGATGGTAATTTATGGGTATTACTATTTGATATCCGATTTTAAAAAAACTTGATTGAGAATCTGTGTGCATCCATAAAAATTTTTTGCGCTATTACGAATGTTTAACTTTGTTATGCAGACGCAGAATTTTTTGTGGGAATATTTTTGTCGAAAAAAATTGTGTGTATTATTTGTCCGGGATTTTTTGTGGGGATATTTGTCCGGGGATTATTTGTCCGCGAATTCTTTGTGGGGATTTTTTGTCCGGGGATTATTTTTCCGAACCCCTTTCGCTGTTCTTCATGATGTGACCGAGATATTCGATTTTGGGTGTTTTTATTGTGGTTGACAGCTGTTTTCTTTTTGCATTCTTAGCAAAACACTGATTAGTAACGTGGTCGGCATAAGATATCTTCAGGATTCGACGATAAATCCACATTTTAAAAACCCCAATTTTCTTGTAGGTGGCGTCTGTGAGAATCGACGACTCAACTCCGTACAATCGCATAGAAAATATATAATATCGCAGTAACCTGATTTTTCTGGGTATTGATATCTGATCTCTTAAAAGTTACTTATTATATGTAATAAATACACTATCACGATCACATATCACTCTATTAAATGTACTAAACTTTAAGAAAAACTTTGTTTTTAAACCAAGTGGAGTACACTAAAAAGACAGATTCACACCCAAGAAAGTCACTAGAAATATCGTCAAATACATCTTCTTTTTTGGTTGATCATATCGGCCTTCGACGGTAATCAACGGTAATCGACGGTAAAAAACAACTGTTTTTTTTTATATAAAAACAGACTAAAAATCTATAAATTAAAGGAATAACGCAGATAATACAAAAAATCGCTTATACAGTGGAACCTCGATTATCCGTCTCTCCATTAACCGTCACCTCTGTTAACCGTCAGGGTCCGTACATAAGTTGTATTGAGTACATAAGAAAAAATTTGAGTCATCAATTCATTTTTTTTTTAGCACTGCGATAAGCCAAACGAAATTCGCTGAAATGTATAATGCGGTAAAACCATAAAATGAAGTTATGGCTGAATCAACTGTTTTGTTTTCGTTGCCTAAAGATGACATAAACGAATGGTTAATTTGTGACGAGGACGCAAACGGCTATCGATTGCTGACAGTTGATGAAATTAAAATGGCAAAACAGAGGCTGACGAAACTGGTTCAGAAGCTGACACAAACTTGGAATTTGATGGTGGCGATGTCGATGATGCTGTTGCAACTGACAAAGATTTGATTAAAGATGCTAGAGAAGCTGCATCGCACATGGAACCATTCATCGAGTGGTATTCTCGGCAAGAAGAATCCAATAAAGTAGATTGCACGATCTTACGCCGATTAAGAAATTCAGCCCCTGTAAAATGTGAAGCATCAATAAAGCAAACAAAGATTTCAGAATATTTTAAACCAAATTCGACAATATTAACACGAACACAAATTCCTCTTATATTATCAAACAAAACATACAAATAAAATTTGAGAGTTGTATTATCAATTTTTAACTTTCTTTAATATTCTGTTCTGTTAACTGTCTTTTCGATTATCCGTCATACCCTTGGTCCGGTGCCCTGACGGATAATCGAGGTTCTACTGTATAACTTAATTAACCTCTGAAATGCCAATAGTGTCAAAATTTTATAAATATTATTAGTGTCAAAATTTGATAACAGTGGTGTAAACTTGCCTGAGGTTGGACCAATTACAAACAAGCTTTACGGCGCAGGAAATTTGAATTACTCCTCTTGGTTTAAAAACTGATTATAAATGTGTGTCATACTCACTAAAATTAGTAAAAGCTGAGATAAACCATGTAAGGACACTAACTGATTCTGAATTTCTTGTTCTTAAAATCTCATACAGCTGCACAACCTTTGAGGAAGCACCAATTGGTGTACAGAGGGGCTAAAAAATGCAAAAAAAAACGTTAATTATGTTAATTTTTAATTTATGAATTTATTTCTAATTTGAATGACAAACGGATAAAAGTCATTTTTTGAAGACTTTCTGGTTCCTTTGTAAAACATTACTGACTACATAAATTGTACATTTTATATCAACTGTTCATAGGGAAGATTGCAAGACATGCAAACAAATTTTGCTGTAATGATCTTAATTTGGTCTCAGATGCTTATATTTTTCTACCAATCATTTTTAGTTTTGCAATCCAAGTACCAAGTACCAATTTATAGTTTTAGTTTTTAGGGGGGCATATTTTATATGCCTCTAGTATCTGTCTAAGAGACTCATTAATATTTAGATCAGTGGAGTGCTATTAATTATTGATGTGTGAAATTCCATAATCAAGGGATCATTCCATAAAACAGGTAAATCGCTTGTTTTTGGAATTGCACACTTCGAACATTAGCATCCACTGAGTTGAATGTTAATGAGTCTCTTAGAAAGATAGTAAGTAGTATTATAAATATAATCATTCTCAAATTTTAAACCCATAAATGGGATGAAAGTGGTATTCCTGTGATATATCATTTTAAAGGTTTTATTTTATCTTTTCAACAGCACCTCATATTCTCATTTTGGATGGCCATGGTGTTTTGTTTATGGCTTTTTATTAGATTTTTGAAATGCCTCACCAATCTCCAAGAAGTAATAGGGACACTGCTTCTTCAAAATCTTCTTAAAGTGACCTCTCCTCAATCGAAGTTGGCTACACAACAATTTTAAACTCTTCTCTGTCCTTAGCTGTTTTTATTAGCTGTTCAAAATTTAGCCCCGTCTATTGGAGGATGTTTCTTAGCTATGATAGTCTTTTCCTTCCTAGTCCATTCTTTCCCACAATCTTTCCTTTCACTATTAGTTGAACAAATACCTCGGAGCAATTATAAACTCACAATTAGATCAAGATGATGAGATAAAGGTCAGAATAGAAATAGATCGAAAAGGATTTATGAAATACAAGTCAATGTTTACAAATATGAAATTGAGTATGAACATTAGATTGAGGTTCGTCAAATGTTATGTTTGGTCGCAACTACTATATGGGGTAGAAGCTTGGACTCTAAAAGCCCAATCCGTAAGAAAATTAGAGGCATTCGAAATGTGGCTATATTATAGTAGGCATATTCTGAAAATTCCTTGGGCTGCAAAAGTCTCAAACAAAGAAGTGTTAAGACGAGTTGGACATGGCAGAAAGCTTATGAACACAATTAAAATAAGAAAAACATTGTATCTGAGCCACAGACCTTGTAACGATAAATACTCTCTGCTACAAGTGATCATGCAAGGAAGAATAGAGGGGAAAAAAGGCTTGGGAAGAAAGAAGAAATCTTGGCTGAAGAATATCAGAGATTGGACTGACCTCAGTGTTGAACAGACACTTCACGTTGCAAAAGACAGAGAAGCGTTTAAACAAGGGATCGCAAACCTTCGTTAGAAGATGGCACAAGAAGAAGATTAGTTCAGAACATTGGTACTTATTATTTCTCAGTATGTGGCCTAGTTATGATGTTTTTCTAACTTTCACTGTGTTGAAAAGTACTCGTTCCTTGCCTATATGCTATGCAGCACTTTTTCATTTGAGGTATGCGATAGCCCTAAAATTTTGAAGATTATCCAGTACATTCTCATTTCAAAGGCCTCCAATTTATTTACAACTGATGTCTTAAGGGTCCACGTCTCCACTGTATAGAGACGAGTAGACCAAACATAGCATTGTGATTTTCTTGAAAGATTTTCTGGCCTGTTCTATTCTCTTACTATTCTACTCACTCAAATTAAGTAATTATGCAAAAAAAAACAGAAGAATCAAACTTTGGATGATTAGGTACTTACCACTAAGAAAGCAAGAAGTCCCAGGGGAACCACTCCCAGTAAAAATGAAGCTGCAGTTAAAAAGTAAACACATGCACCAGCTAAACTGCTAACATTTAGCATATCTTTGTAATATAGCACACAAACTATGAGTATTATTTCTTGAACTAGTATAATGGGATATTCGAGATAACTTAAAATCGCATATCCATTTCTATAATTGTAGGACATCATGATGGTGTAGCTAAAAAAGATTAAAAATCCTTAAATTTTCGAAAAGAACACTCAACAATACAGCAGGTTCATGAAATAGTATACAGCATAAATTCTGCAATGGAAAGCAAAAAGTACAGCACAGCTGCATTTTTAGATGTTAGTCAAACCTTTGACAAGATTTGGCACACAGACCTGATTTTCAAAATCAATAAAAATCTTTTCCCATCAGCTACCTGAAACTGTTAAACTCCTATTTAAATGGGAGGGAATTCCAGAACAAGAGTGAATGAAAGTAATTCGAATAATTATCCTACAAAACCTGTGTGCCACAGTGCAGAATTCTTGGACCAATATTATATGTGCTATAATAGACAGCAGATATATCCTCCAATAATGAAACCATCACTGGTATATTTGCAGATGATGCTGTCATCCTTGCAGCCAACGAAAATCCAATTATAGCATATAACATTCTACAGATACAACTGAATAAAATCGAGGTGTGGGTAAACAAGTGTGGTGAATTAAAATGAATGAAACAAAATCAGTTCAACTGACCTTACCTTGAGAAAAGACCAGTGTCCCCCAGTTTCACGTAACAATGTGCAACTTCCTCAATCCTCTAGCACCAAATACTTACAAATACATCTTGACTCAATACCCAATTGGAAAGAACATATTTTTAACACCTTCGCAGCCAGCTATATTTTCATATATATGTAGGGTTACCATACGTCCGGATTTGGTCCGGACAGTCCGGATTTGAAAGACATGTCCGGATTGGCATCCGGATATGAGAAATGTCCGGATTTTTTTCTTTACTAAACTACTTTCTTTACTACTTTTTTCCTATATATATGCCTCTAAGGCGGGCCATATACTGTAGTTTTTTGTATATACAACCTAACCTGTCTTAAAACCTATCTGCATGTGCAGAATCCAACTCTAGGGCTGTGCAAGCAAGTCAAATACAACCATAATTTAAAAAAGCCAATCGAAAATACGGCGAACAATAACTGATGCACCCTGGTATGTGTCAGAGCTAATGTTTCTTGAAGACCTAAGAATTCCATTCATATACCTAAGATGTGATCACTAAATATAGCATGAAGTACCATGAAGGACTGGAGTTACACAGAAACCTCCTACTTCAACCTCTAAGAAAACATCATGGCAATCAATTAAGGTCTGGCCAGCTGATCTGAGAAATGGTTTTAAAGTGGTCTTGTCACTGGAGAAGACCTCACCAAGCCAATAGTAGCTCTTCAGTCCGCAGCCAGCAAATTAGTATAGCTTATAAAGAGTGTAACTGAATAAAAAAAACTGATATACTGTTCTATATCAAAAGAATTAGAAGAGTTTCTGGTATCAATGTTCGATTTGTAGTAACTGACCAGTTCTGCCATATCTTAAATAAAAAACTACTTGTATTAACAAGGGTTATTGGAATGTTTATAAAATTACCTGGATAGCTCCATTAAGAGAGCAATGATATTTATACCTTTGGCATTTCCAACTTTTAAAATGGTTAAAATTTGAGGAATTTTTAAAATAAAGCATATCGCAACAGTAATTAAGCTTAGAAAATTAGCAAATAGTGTTATAACATCGTTGCCAGTAGATGTAACCATTTTTAAACCGAAAAATATCTTGTACTTTTTGAGATTCTTGTATTTAAAGATATTGAGGGTTATGAAAATCGAAAGAAACCATCAAGGTCACGACCACTTCTTCTGTTCAAGGTTCAAGGTGCCGTTTCTCTTTTAAATAAATGATCCATTGTTTAATACATAATACTACTTATTATTATGTTTATTCGTTTATTTCTAATAAGATGCGTGGCAGGATGCTAAATGTACTTCTGATTATGGTAGATAAGATAATAAATTCCAGCGACCGAGATACTCAAAGATTGTCACTCTGTGTACAGTTTACAATCAAAGTAGTTCCTCATGGTTTCTCTTATTGAAAACATTCCATTTCCTCTAGCAATTTAAATTATATCGACTTTCCAGATTTATAGCCATACGGCTCTCAGTCCATCTAAGGGGAAAGTTCACTCATCCCAGTCCCAGATACCTACACCTACAGTATCAAAAGGATTGAACTCTGGTGGCCTGGTGGGACTCTTTCCGTGTTATCGAGACCTAGGTGACTTGACACGCCGGAGTATCTCCTAAAAATTTTTGTACGCATCTGGCCGTCGAGAGTAGCACAGCAGCTTTATGTCTGGTCTTAAGAGATGTTTACTGAGACCCAGCTTTTTTAGGTTTTCTAGGAGGTTCGTCGGCGTCGGAATGACTCCAGTGGTAAAAACAATAAAATAGGTACTTTCCATTCTCTATTGTCTCCTTATTTGTATTTCGAGATCTCTATATTTGACGATATTTTCGTTGTATTTAACAGGCAGAGTTTTACTGTTAGGTATCGCCACATTTATTAGTGTTGTTTCAATATTATAATAGCCCAGTCGGGATACCATTTGACCTTGCATTTGAAGCTGCCCCAATTTATTTGTCTAATCTTAAGGGGGGTTCAATTGGTAGTATAAATTTGAAATCTCGACTGAATTCCACTGTTGCGTTAGCCGCCATCTTGATTTTAAACGTGAACCGTTTTTGGTCAATATCTCCGCCATTTTGAACTTTTTGAAAAAAATTGTACAAACTGAAATTGTTGTAAATGCGATTTTCTATAATTTCGTTAATTATAATTTTTTTCGTGCCGTCGATATTTTCAGAGTTATGGGGTGAAAATAGTGACAGTTAGAGGTTAGAGCATAATTATTGATTTACTGAATTTACTCGAATTTATATTGAATTTATATCTAGTTTATTATCAGCTTTACAACAAATATCTGTAATTAAATACAATATTAAAAAAAACGAGCTTGTGCCGCCATTAAGAAGAACAAAACAATACACTTTCTTCAAATAAACTTTTTTATCCGATGCCTAGATTTTGTGTCATTTTGGAACTACTAATGAAATAAAAAATTTTAGTAGTTCCAAAATGACACAAAATCTAGGCATCGGATAAAAAAGTTTATTTGAAGAAAGTTTATTTTTTTGTTCTTAATGGCGGTACAGGCTCGTTTTTTTAATATTGTATTTAATTACAGAGTAATTTCCACATATTAATATATTTTTCAAATAGGGCTCTGTACCGCCATTCTTTATTATATTACGAATACGTGTGCCAAATATCTCGAAAAAATATTCAAAATTACAGCCGCAATTTTGGAACGCGTTTTTGCTACCTATTGATCGCCACTGTATCACCTCAAGTTAAATTTTAGTTACAACAAAAACAAATAATTTCTTTTTATGACTAGATCAACACAATCAAAAGGTTTAGAGTGCCTACTCTTTTAGAGCCTTTTTTCCAAGTAGGGACGGCTTCTACAGTTTTCAAATGATAGCAAACTGAAATACTGGTTGCCTATCTTTAACAGAATATTCCTCACCATGGGTCTATTGAATAAGAAGTATTTGTTTTTACTTACAAATATTTAAGTATTTACTTAATAGTAATTGAATAAAGCCATTTCTATTATGTACCTATACAAAAATGAGAAGAATTAAATTTTGTACAATTTTTATATCTCTAATTTTTTTCATGAAATCAATATTTAAGGTATTATAGTAGGTACGCGGTAATTGAGCGAGCGTAAGACCTGATTGATTTTATAGCAATTGTTTTTATTCAATATCTCCGCCATTTTTAACTTTTCGATAAAAAGTGTAGGGACTGAAATTGTTGCAATTTATATTTACTACAAATTTTCGAGAGAACCAGTGGCGGGTCTACGAGGGGGATGGGGAAATTTCTCCCAACAGAGTCTAAAATTAAAAAAAAAATTGTTGAAATATTAAAATATATTAGCTGACATGACGCTTAAAATATAGACAGACAAATTCAACCAATAAAACCCGTTATTTAATAAAATTAATAAAATTAAGTGAACTTAATGCATATAAGTTATATTATTTATGTCTTTTATGCACTTTGTTTGGTTGGTGTTTCATTGTAAGTTTCAAAAAATGTATAAAATATAATTTTCTTTATTTTTGTTTATGTACAATTATGTCGAAAAGTTAATAATAAATGAGATAATTCAATAATTATGCTTCCCCTCCGCTTCCACTATTTTCCCCCTTAATTCAGAGAATATTGATCGCATATAAAAATTATGCAAAAGAAATTGTATTAAATTGTATTTCCAACAATTTTAGTTCCAACCGTTTTTGTCGAGAAGTTGAAAATGGCGGAGATATTAAGCAACAACGGTGTTCCTTTAAAATCAATATGGCGGCTAATGCAACCGCGGAATTCAGTCGAGATTTTAAATTTTCACTACTATTGTTCTCCCCTAAAGGATAAAATTATAAAATTTGGGGCAGCTCGGAAATAAAATTCAATTCAATAATTATGCTACTCCCCACCACTTTTTACTATTTTCCCACTTAACTTGGAAAATATCAAACGCATGAAAAAAATTGTTAAAAAGAAATTGTAGGAAATCATATTTGGAACAATTTTAGTTGAAAATGGCGTAGATATTGAACAAAAACAATTGCTATAAAATCAATCAGGTCTTACTCAGACCATTTCCGCATACGTACCTACTACCTTAAATATTAATTTTAGAAAAAAAAAATGAAAGGGATCAAAATTGTGTAGAATTTAATTCTCTCTATTTTTATATAGAGGCATTTTTATCGTAAAACTATTAATAAACGAGATAATTCAATAATTATGCTCTAACTGTCACTATTTTCCGCCATAACTCGTAAAATATCGACCGCACGAAAAAATTATAACAAACGAAATTATAAAAAATCACATTTTCAACAATTTTGCTTCTTATACTTTTTGTCGAAAAGTTGAAAATTACGGAGATATTGTTAAATTGAGGTATTGATAAAAGGTATACGGAGGTATTGATAAAAACGGTTCTCGTTTAAAATCAAGATTGCGACTAACGCAACGGCGGAATTCAGTCGAGATTTTAAATTTACACTACTATTGACCCCCACTAAAGATTAGAAAAATAAAATTTGGGGCAGCTCCTAATGCAAGGTTAGGCCTGTTATTCGGCTAACCCGACTGGACTATAACTAGTATGAGATATGAGATCCGATCTATTGTGTGCCACTTGTTGGTCTGTGAGCACGCAGTGCAGTCCCAGTCTGGCTTGTAGCTGTCGTTTTCAAGCATTCTATCAGGGACGTATTGATAATAATTAAGGGAGATGGTCGGTTAGTAGCAGCAGTTTGCTGGCTAATTCCTGGTGGATAGGTAACCTTTTCTAATGAGCCATGGCATTCTTTATAATCAGTTCCGACAAATGCCTGGCCGCCCCTGTAAGATGTTGGATGGTTTCTTGGGCTTGTCATCTATATCGGCACTTGCCGTTTTGGACCTGATGGTCTTTGGCGATATATTTCAGGTAATTTCTAATTGGAATAAACTGACCCTGGATAGCAAGTAGGAAACCCTCGTCTCGGGAAATATCTTTCCTGATGTGAATCAATATATAGCTGGACACTGTATTGTCGAAATATTCTTGGTTGATCTTAGGTTGACATATTGAGATTCCGCCCGTGCACAGGTTTAGATACCGCGGTAATGTTGCTCTCTCTACTGCAATGCGTGGATGATCGGATGATGTTTTGTGCCTTTGTGAGAAATGTTCTTGCTTTCCGTTGAAGACTTTCTATATCCATTTTTGACCACTTTATGATAGGTTTGTTCTAACAAACAGTCAAATAACTAGTCAGAAACCGTCAGCAAACAGTTTGGTCATCAGTGAGAGAACGTAATACAGTCACCAGTGCTATCCCCTCTACTAGAGCTGGTCCACTATTCGCTGATGGTTTCAAACCGTTTGAAACTGATGCTAGAATAAACCTAATATCAAATAAGTAGCCAAGCGTGCAAAAGGAGTAAGAATTTAATGCCTTCAAAATTTTTATGACCGATTAAGCTGTATCTTGCTCTTTGTACAAACTCGGAAGTTAGTTCGGTTTTCATTTGTTTATTGTCAATTTTCTGCGCTTGCTTTATTATAATTATGTTAACCCCACACTAGTTGTCACAACGTATACTTGGACCGCAATACCAAGCTTTTTCATCAGGTAATTCAGGACGTATTTCTCTTATTATTTCGGAGTGTTCCCTACAAGAGGAAGATACTAATTTATTCGCAAGTTATTCTGGAAAACCAGTTGTCCATGATCACATTACGTCTTCTTCTTATTGCGCCGTAGTCTCCTTTCCAAGTTGGCGATCCAAATGGCAATTGTAGCTTTGGAAACTACTGCACGAAAAATTTCTGCGGATGAGCGGTCAAACCATCTTCTAAAGTCTTTTAGCTAAGAGTACAAGAGTAGTGTCTTCCTACTGATCTTTTACTCTGTACCAATATGATTTAAAGTAATTCATATTTTTCACCTCTTAACACATGAACCAAGTATTGCATTTTTCTTTCGGTGTAATATATAATGTGTAAGTAACTACCTCATTGTTAGTAACATTACGTCTACTTCCATGTAATGATCAGACATAACAAAATGTTCTGCTAAGGGAATGCCAAAAAGAATGTTATTATTATTGTCCATCAGCCTACATCCAATATTGGACATAGGCCTCCCCTTATCGCTCCTCCACGTTTCTTTATTCTGAGCAATGTTCATCAATTTTGAGCCGGCTTGGTGTTTTAGGTCATCTACCCATCTCATATCTGTGGTCTCCCTCTCTTTCGTTTGTATGTCCATGGTCTTCACTTAGACCGGGAGATATTATACAGAAGTTCAGCCACGATTTTCTAAGTCCTGCCTTTTGCAGTAGTGGAAGGGTAGACGAGGTACTTACAATTTGTGGAAATATCCACAAATTTCCTGTGACATTTTCCTGTAAAAATTAGATTTTCCCAAAAATAAAAATAGGGTATTGCGATGAATTTCTGAGTCCTGCCATATCCTTAGAATGACAGGATACTATGGATTTTATGAAGACAATTTTTTGGGCAGGAGGGTTGCAAACGGGCTAACGGAGTATAATACAAACATGTAAGGAACATAATGAAATTTTCATGATTTTCTGGGTCCTGCCAACTAAAAAAATAAACATATTTATTTCAAAATGATCAAAAAAATGTTGGCATGACGTCTCCTACTGTTTAAGTATAATTGTCCCTTGGAAAATTATGCGCAAAATTTTTACCCTGATTCCGTGATTTTCTTGAGTCCTGCCTTTAAAAAGTTATAATACTCAAATACAATCAATACTTTTTCGGTACTCGGCAGGAAGGTTAAACGGTTCTTGTAAGACGGCAGGAGTCCTAGATTTGTAAGAAAACTCGTGAAAAATTCCACGATGTTCTGAGTCATGCCATTTTGCATATGTTTCAAGAATCTTAATATAAGTCTATTTACAAAGAGGCAGGATGGTTTTATAGTTATTTCGTATACAGGGTGGGGCATTAGTGTGACAAAGTCCAATTACTCGTTTGTCGTAAGAGATACGAAAAAAAGTTATTTAGGTAAAACGTGGGGCAAAGAGAGGATCATATTTTAAAAATATTTTCTAATATACAGGGCTACCCTTATTGACAGGGTGACACAAACTTATGTTTTTTTAAATGGAACACCCTGTATATAATTTTAAGATTCCTAAGATAATTTTAAGACAATTTAACACAATTCAGATAATCCAAAAATGTTTCCTAAGGGAGCTAGAGCTCTTTGAAGATAGCGCCTTGTAATTAGATTTTTTTTATCTCCAAAACGCTTCCATTTCGATAGACAAAAACTGGTCCGCCTTTTTGTCTTCCAGAGATAAATCGATTCCATCAATTGCGAATCTCTAATACCGGTCATAGGAGTCCGTTTTGGGTAGGGCAACGGTTATTTTATCGCATAACTTTTTTGTCTTTAACTTTTAAGCATTTTTGACACTATATTATTAAATTGTGAGGTATTCTAGTACTAAACGGTACTCTTGCTTTAAGTCGGTAGGATGTACCGTTTTCTAGAAAAATCAATTTCAAAATTTTTCGTATTTTGAATTTAAGAAAAATTTGAAAAAATAAAAAAAATAACGGTGTATTTACCGACTTAAAGCAAGAGTAACATTTAGTACTAGAATACATCATAATTTAATACTCTACTGTTAAAAATGCTTAACAATTAAAGCAAGTTATGAGATTTCGTTGATCTACCCAAGACGGACGCCTATGACCGATACTAGAAATTAACAATTGATAAAATATTCATCTCTGGAAGAGAAATAAACGTACCAGTTTTCGTATTTCTAAATAGTTTTTTTTATTTTTTTTCCAAATTCAAAAACCGAAAATTTTTTCAAATTAATTTTTCTAGAACACGGCATATCCTACTGACTTAAAGCAAGAGTACCTTTTAGTACAAGAATACCCCATAGTTTAATAATCCAGTGTCAAAAATGCTTAAAAGTTAAACACAGGAAAGTTATATGCGATAAAATATCCGTTTCCCTACCCTAAACGGACGCCTATGACCGGTACTAAAAATTGACAAATGATGGAATCGATTTATCTCTGGAAGATAAATAGGTCTACCAGTTTTCGTTTTTCTAAATAGAAGTGTTCTGGAGCTATTTAAAAAAAAACTAATTAGAATACGCCATCTTTAAAGAGCTTTAGCTTCCTTGGGCAGCATTTTCGGACGAGGTGAATCGAGTTAAATTTTCTTAAAATTATCTGAGGAACCTCCGGGCTTCGATTGTTAAAAGAGTTTCTGGACACTCTGTATAATAGGTACAATCCTTACTATAACCAATTAATTTTAAAATTATTGATTTTCTTCCAATTACTTTTATTACGTTTACTTAGATACAAATATGATCTAATCGCTTAAAATAAATAGGTTACAGTTTGTTATTAGATTTGAAAGGTGTATAAAAATCCGAGACATTACTCAGGAAAATAATATTTAATACCGTACGATTCTTTTAACGATGAAATAGCTATTTGTATAACAAGGGAGGAAAGTGCTACTTTTCCTCCCGAGAATGAAGTTTACTGCCCGACGCATAGCGGAGGGCAGTAATCATTCAAGGGAGGAAAAGGCACTTTACTCCCATGTTATACATATGGTTTTTCCACCTTCCTCAAATAACAAGTAATTTTTTCATTTTTACTTCATTTATTTATGTAACTAACCAACAAAATTTATTATAGAACTAAAACTAACAAGTAGGTACAATATAACGGTCAACTGTCAAATATAAGTCAAATTATTAATGTAAACATTGTTAAATCAGAATAACAATTTACTGTTTTTTTGCCATTCTGCAAAATACAGAGTGTTTTTAAATAAACGTTAAAATGTATAGATACTTGTATAATAGAAAATATGTATGTACCGGGCGTCAATAAGTTATATTTCATGAATGAAATACCATGACGTCACTTTTACTTTTCCTCCCTAGGGAGGAAAAATATTTTCCTCCCTAGGGAGGAAAAGTACAACTTTGCTCCCTACAATCAGGTCCGGAAAAGTATACTTTCGGTAGAGGTAGGTGGAAAAAATTAATTTTTATGTATTATATTTTTGCGGTTATCCTGCCACGTTGTAAACGGTTTTAGATTAGTGTTTTTTAAGCATACTTGACATGGCATGGCATGACTCAGAAAATTGTGGTGATATGAATGTGTTTGTATAACAACCTGCAATAATTTTACTTACTTAAAATTTTATTTTTACACATGAAATAACTACACAACCATCCTGCCTCTTTGTAAATAGCTTTATATTAACATTCTTGAGATATGTCCAAAATGGCATGACTCAGAAAATCGTGTAACTTTTCACGAATTTTCTTACACATTTTTAACTATGTGTAGTAAAAAAGGTGCAACTAAACATCCTGCCATTTTGAATAATATCTACTTAACTTATTTATTTTATAATACAATTTATTTTATGACTCAGAAAATCACGGAACCAGGGTGAAAATTTTCCACAGAATTTTCCAAGGGACACGTGCATTTAAACATTAGGAGACGTCATGCCAACATTTTTTTCGATCATTTTCAAATAATTATGTTTAATTTATTAAGTTGTCAGGACTCAGAAAATTATGAAAATTTCATTATTTTCATTACATGTTCGTATATCCAAGTTAAGAAACCAGAACTGCTAAATCACCAATAATAAAAGGACAGCGTAAGCAAGCTTCACCTCGACCACACCTCGGCGTCACCGAGCTTATAAATAAACTTTTTGCATTGTATAGCGTCACTCTTATTTTGCATTTAACTGTAGTAAGTACTCCCTTGTCAATAAAGTTCTTTTTAAAAACGTTGTTCTTGGACTTAGAAACTTCACTTCCATATACACTCTTAGTCCTTTTGCAACCCTCCTGCCCAAAAAATTTTCTTCATAAAATTGATAGTATATCCTGTCATTCTATGGATATGGCAGGACTTAAAAATTCATCGCAACTTCACATTTTTTTCCTCGTGGAAAATCTAATTTTCCCAGGAGAATGCCACAGGAAACCTGTGGATTTTTCCATAAATTGTAAGTACCTTTTCTAACCATCCAGTATTGCAAAGGGTAGGACTTAAAAAATCGTGGTTGAAGTTCTGTTAATATCTCCCGGTTTAACTCTGTAATAATTTTATTCCATCTTTCGTCTTTTTGTCTAATAGTATGACCGGCGAATTTCCATTTTAGTTTAGCTGTTTGATGAGTAGCATCCTTAACTTTTGTGTAATTTCTTACCCAGGAATTCCTTTTTTCTATCTGACAGTCTGTTGATTATTTGTCTTTCCATTGCTCTTTGTTTTCGCAATTCTGTCCATATTCGCTTTTGTGAATGTCTATGTTTGACATCCATATGCGAGAACCGGAAGAATACATTGGTCGTAGAGTTTCGTTTTTATATATTGAGGGTATTATTCTTCAATATAAAGCTGAGCTTACTAAACGAGGCCCACGCTAACTTCGTTCGTCTCTTTATTTCTGCCGTTTGGTTGTCTCTATTCAATTTTACTATTTGTCCCAGTATATGTATTCATTCACTTCTTCTATTTGGTTTTGTTTAACTACGATTCTTAACTCATTTTCTTGATTTGTTATCACTTTTGTTTTGTTGTAATTCATATTTAATCCAACTTTACTGGCTTTTTGGTCTATCATTATTTGTAGTTGTTCCTGTTCCTTGTCTGTAGCTATAAGGACGATATCGTCAGCGTATCTTAGGTGATAAGTATTGGCCGTTAATGATGATTTCATATTCTTCCCATTGAATGGGATTTAATCTCTTGAAAATGTCTTCTAGTGCTTGGTTGAAGAGTTTCGGCGAAATCGTATCTCCCTGTCTAACGCCCCTTTCGATAGGTATGGTGTATGTATAAAAAGAGTAGACTTGTTTATTAAAATTTTATTATATAAAACTATGAAACATATGTACAAAAGAGGTTAATAAACGCGTATAAAAATAACAACATAAAATACTGTAAATCAAACTGTGAAATACTGGATAACATATTTCACCATCACTAAAAGTTGTAACGTAAGTACGTCATTATTTGCAAAAAAATTTAAAAAAATACATTAGAATAAACCTAAAACCCTTTTACCACGTAAGAAAACTTCATAAGTTTCATTTGCTTCAATGCTTAAAGCATTTTTAGCCAAAATGAGCTAGGGGGACTATAAAAGCCCAGAGTGCAATCTGTAGAGAGCTGTTTCCTTTGTTATCAATGAGAAGCCGTATCATTGATAACACGGGAAAACAGAATTAATATTTGATGATTTCCATCTTTGCCAATTTCGAAAAATAGTTACGCTAATGTCTCGAAGGTTAAAAAATTCGATACCGATATCAAAGCAAGTCCTTTATGTCATTTGTATAAAGGCTGATTTATGTTAGAACGGGCCATATACGAAACGACTGTCTTTCGGGACACGTTGACACGTCGGAACACGTTGTGATACGAAATCGTGTGATACGAAAGATACTGGTTAGTTTACCGTACGTGACGAGGCGACAACGGGGACGGGCGCCATCTACCGGCCGTGCTCGCCTCGTGGGTGATGATTATTTTCTCGTACCCGTCCCGTACTCCGTACTAATATGAACTACTTGTCAGCGGTCGCGACGTGCTATTCACGGGGAACTATTGTATTGTAATTGTGTTTGACCAGTCCTACTTGTTGGTGTGTTTATATAATATATAGTTACATTCTAAAATATAAAAAAATCTAGAAAAGTAAAAAACTATGAAAATCCCAGTTAATTTAAAGCGAAAGGTTTTTGACACATGTATCTTTCCTGTCATGTCCATTATGGAATGAAGACCATGACACTTAAACCCACAAAAAAATGGAAACCTATACTCATCAGGAATTACTTAATGAATTTTCAGCTTCATATGGAAATTATACATGGGTATTTACAGATGGTTCTTTAGATCCCGGGTCGAGGACAGTAGGTTTTGGGGTACACATACCTTCAATCAATTATAACTATGTATCCAGATTACATGAGCACACTCAAATATGCACTGCAGAAATTATTGCAATTAACAAGGCATTATCTGTTTGTATTGAAAAAAATATTAAAGAAGCAATAATTTTTTCAGATGCTAAAAGTGCTATCCAAAAATTACATAACACCGCCTGGGGGACAAACAACCATATTGTAAACCTAACTAAAAGACTCATTATTGAGTCAATGGAAGCAGGATTTAATATAAACTTAGCTTGGATTCCAGGCCATACTGGAGTAAAGGGGAATACAGAGGCTCATAAATTGGCAAATATAGGCAAGACTTCAAATGTTCCTGCAGACATTAAAATAGATAAATTTTACTTTTTGCCTTTTATTAAACAAAATATTGTAAATGAGTTTAAAGTTGAATGGACAAAACAGTTTAAAACTAAAGGGAAGTGGTATCAACAATGCCAAAGTGATTTTTCTGTAAACCCTTGGTTCCACAAATTTACATTTGTGGATCGAAGGCACTTGACATCAATTATTAGAATGCGAACGGGCCATTGCCACACACCAGACCATTTGTTTAAAATCAATTGTAGTGATACTCCTTTTTGTGAATGTGGACAAATAGGAAGTATAACTCATATGTTACTTGAATGCCCAATTAACAAAACAAATCAATTTGACTTGTATCAGGAACCATTTCAATACAAAATCTCTACATAATATTAATGACCAAACCTTAAGAAAGATCAATCAATTTTTAACAATATTTCAAATTAAAATATAAAATAGTTATTTGAAAATCATATTACAATGAATTTAAAGGGAATATGGAAAAATCCAGACCCTTTGAAAAGAGGATTCCCTTCCAATTACAGTCTAAATACGAGGACTGGTCAAGTACCTAAGAGCTGGAGGCCATGAAACTAAAAGAAGAAGAAGAAGACCATGACACTTACTAACCAATCTCTCAATAGACTCAACAACTCGAAGAGTTTTTGAGAGATTTACAAGAAATGTAAGCTTAGGAGATTATATGAGAAACGAAGATTTAAGGAAAAGAACCAAAATAAAAGACGTTACCTAAGCTATCGCAAAATTTAAATGGAAATGGGCAGGATATATGGCAAGGGAAAGTGAAGAGGTGGGCAAAGAGAATAATACAATGGCGACCAAGAGCAGATAAACAAGGCAGAGGAAACCGCAAAAAATAGATCGACGACACTAAAGAAAAGACAGGAAGAAACTGACACCAGATACCATAAGACAGGCGAATATGGAAAACATAAGGGCAGGCCTATGTTCAGGACTGGCCAGAACAGGCTGCTAAAGAAGAACTTACATTCTACAATGGATGACAACATTTAATTGACTGTGTGAGGAAGTACCCACCTATTTATGATATCCATGCTGGGTGGACTGCCCATCCCTTTTTCCTTCTTTCATCCTCTACCAAAGGTTGTAACGGTGCGAAGGCCGCTAGTAATTTCGAATCACTGACATCATCGCATCACCCCTTAATTTTTTTTGTGTTAAGACCGTATTTATATTACGACCCCGGTATAAGCATTCTGTCTAATAGCTTCGTATTCTGAAGCCGCGAATTGTCTCATGATTTATATCTGAAGTGGGATAAGTTTCTCACATACGTATGGTATTGCGTAATCCTCGTTCCCACATTGGTATATTTTCCGTTTGCCCAGAAGTAGAGCATTTGTTTATCTTCGGCGAGTTATCAAAAGAATTTAATGTTTTTTTGAGACTGAATTCTGTCCACTAGAGCCGAATGTTTACATAATAAATTTTATAATAGCGATAAGGTTTTTCAAGTAGTTTTGAGTCGACAATCGTTGATAGAGCTGACTTGACATTTTTGATGAGCACCAAGAGAAACTGCTTACTGATAATGAGTATTTTCTTATTGGTTAAGAAGAAGATTTACAACTGTTTATGGGATGTTCTTAGGAACATTGGGTTCTTTTTATTGGATAAACTATCTGATGATTGCTGGAATAGGAGTCTAAATTTCTGCGTTTGGTTTAGGAAGATTGGAGTTTGGGGAGATCGAGAAAGAGTTACGTAGGAGCCGTCAAGAACTAAAGTTGTAGTTGTAGCCTCGGGCAGAGACCGCTTATAGCGGTTTCTGAAGAGTTGAGTTGAAATTTTAGTTTAAGTTTTTTAAGTGAAGTTATTGTGCAATTTTATTGCAGAAGTCTTTGTGTTGGAGTTAAAGTGTTTGTTCCAGTATGGTCTAAACAAGCCGCAAGCCACCGCGTATTTTTTGATCCCGTTTAATAAACTAGAAAACAATTTTTTTTATAAAAATGTATAAACATTCTCAATTTCTTTGCAACACGAAAATGCAGCAGCTGCATAATACCATGGTCAAATCTGAGAGTGCAGGAAGAGTCTATACCGGTTTCGGGGGTTGTTTCCCCTCATCAGTAGTCCTATATCCTCTTCTCTCAGATTCTTCCACGTACCACACTTTAGGCCTTTCCGAATTGCAAAGAAAGAAATGTCACGGATGAACTAGGGCCATCTACCGAAAAACAAAGTAAGTTATCAATCGAAGTAGTACAGAAAACGACAATAAATATCGATTCCATACCACCAGATTGACAACAGGTGGAATACTTTCTTTGGTTACACCTCCTGAGATTTTTAAAATTTATAAATCATACAGGGTGCCGAGGAAATTAAGATAAGAGAATTTTAAATAATTCACAACTCATCTGCTCAGAGTGGTAAAAGCTCCAACAAGAAAGATTCCTTAATACTCAAACAAAAGAGTAAATGAATTAAAAATGTATAAACATTCTCAATTTCTTTGCAATACGAAAATACAGCAGCTGCATAATACTATGGTCAAATCTGAGAGTGCAGGAAGAGTCTATACCGGTTTCGGGGGTTGTTTTCCCCTCATTAGTAGTCCCATATCCTCTTCTCTCAGATTCTTCCACGTACCACACATTAGGCCTTTCCGAATTGCAAAGAAAGAAATGTCACGGATGAACTAGGGCCATCTACCGAAAAACAAAGTAAGTTATCAATCGAAGTAGTACAGAAAACGACTATAAATATCGTCTCCATACCACCAGATTGATAACTTACTTTGTTTTTCGGTAGATGGCCCTAGTTCATCCGTGACATTTCTTTCTTTGCAATTCGAAAAGGCCTAAAGTGTGGTACGTGGAAGAATCTGAGAGAAGAGAATATGGGACTACTGATGAGGGGGAAACAACCCCCGAAACCGGTATAGACTCTTCCTGCACTCTCAGATTTGACCATAGTATTATGCAGCTGCTGCATTTTCGTGTTGCAAAGAAATTGAGAATGTTTAGACATTTTTAATTCATTTACTCTTTTGTTTGAGTATTAAGGAATTTTTCTTGTTGGAGCTTTTACCACGATGAGCAGATGAGCTGTGAATTATTTAAAATTCTCTCATCTTAATTTCCTCGGCACCCTGTATGATTTATAAATTTTGAAAATCTCAGGAGGTGTAACCAAAGAAAGTATTCCACCTGTTGTCAATCTGGTGGTATGGGAACGATATTTATTGCCGTTTTCTGTTCTAATTCGATTGATAACTTACTTTATTTTATTTTTTTTATGTTTTTGTTCGAGTAGTGCCAATTTGTTTTGAGAAATAAATCTAATGCTGAATTTTTCTATAAAATTTTTCTATGAACTATGGGAGTTAACCTGTACTGTTATTGTATCAATTCATTTGTAAAGTGACATTTGGTGAAGTGAATAATTGTGCCTTGGACTTAAAACCAAGCAAAAAGATTCAGGACCAATAAACAAGGTATTATTTTTTCTATGTTAAAATTTTTCATTTTCTTTTCGATAAAAATTATCTCTATTTGTAACATCGTAAGAGATCACAGATTTAATTTCTCTTTGTTTCAATAAATAATGTTTCATTTGCAAAATACAACTTTATTATTTCTCTTTTTAAACTTATCTACGACAGGGATGCAGCTTATCGCCAACACTGTTTAAAATCTATATAAATGAGGTCTTGCATAAGTGGCGCAAATCGTGTCCTGGAATGGGGATACAGCTAAACGACGACTCAACATTATACACACTGCATTTTGCTGACGATCAGGTGGTGATTGCCCAGGATAAAGATGATCTAATATTTATGACAAACCGGCTGTTTCGAGAATACAAAAAATGGGGCCTATACGTTAATATGAAGAAAACCAAATATATGTGTATAGGAGGACAGAAAAGTGAGTTACATCTAGAGGATGATATGGTTATCGAGCCAAGCTCTGATTATGTATACCTTGGAACGAAAATCCAACAAAGTGGAAGGACAGAATTCGAAATAGAGGAAAGAATTATGAAAGGAAAGAAGGTAATAGGAGCTTTGAACTCCCTACTTTGGTCAAAAACCATATCAAAAGAAAAGAAAACACAGCTTTATAATAGCATCTTTAAAAGCGTGGTACTGTATGGATGTGAAACCTGGCAACTGAATAAGCGAACAGAACAGAAGTTGCTTGCACTGGAAATGGACTTCTGGCGAAGATCGGCCTGCATCTCCAGAGTCTCACATATAACGAATGAACGGGTACGAGATGTTATGAATAGAAAAACAAACATAATTGAAGAAGTCCAACAAAAACAACTTTGTTGGTATGGCCATGTACAAAGAATGGAGGAACATCGACTCCCAAAGCTAATAATGGAATGGCAACCCCCGGAAAGAAGGAAAAGGGGCAGACCGAAAACAACCTGGATAAGTGGAATCCAGAGAGCCATGTCTGAGAGAGTTCTCCGACCAGGAGATTGGACAGATCGACGCGGCTGGAGAATAGGAACCGGAAGGCGCAGGACGCTATAAACCGGTGTTATATATATATTATTTCTCTTTTCCTTCTCTCTTGTATCGTAAGTACAACAAAGATGTAGCTGAGTAAAGACATAGATAAGGTAAGTCACGCTATATTTGCTTTCACACCATAAGTATTTTATATATTGTATATCGACTATGTTTTCGTTTAATTTTTTTGAATTAGCTATCTGTTCTTTTAAGTTTCTATTTTTGGTTCCCAGAAGGTAACCAGTGGCGCCCAATATTTTATTTCTTTTTATTTGACATTCTTACTTTGATTTTCCTATTATTTTTATTTCTAAGCTAATAAGAGTATATTAATAACATCCCTTAAAGATCCACCCCACATCTCTTCCGATTCTGAGCAACCGAGGACTTGTTCTCCAAATTGTGTTAGCATGTCACATCCTTATATGACATATCAACATCGTGTCAAATTTTATTTTCCATTCATGTTCACTTTGTTTTCATTGACGCTACAAGGTATACAGCTATAGCTAGCAATTACATGTTTACAAAATTCATTCTTTAAACCATCCGAGCACTCGTGTGAACTTCAAGTGCTGAGGTTAACAGAATATATCACGAAAGGGTTCAACGAAAAGAAATATACAGCGGCCGCCTTTCTAGACGTCAGTAAAGCATTTGACAGGGTATGGCACGACGGCCTGCTGTATAAAATGAACCAATATGGTTATAGTGAAGCGATGACGTGTCTTCTCTCGTCATACCTAGCCAACAGGAGGTTCAGAGTTCGGATAGGGCCAACCCTGTCCGAAGTTGGGACCATGGAGGCTGGTGTGCCACAGGGGGCAGTGTTGTCGCCATATCTATATACCATATATACGGCAGACACCCCAACTGAACCCAGATCGTTGCTAAGTCTATACGCAGATGATACAGCGATAGCTTTTAGCAGTACCCACCCAGATTTTGCAACAAGACATCTACAAAGAGCTCTTGACGAACTACAAGAATGGTGTGTGCAGTGGAAAATAGCTGTCAATCCTGACAAAACACAGGCCGTTATGTACCAAAAAAGAAGAGGCAGACCAAATGAGGAACTATCCCTATTTGATACCCAAATTGAATGGTCAAATCAAGCCAAATACCTAGGCGTAATGTTGGACAAAAGGCTGACCTTTACAGAACACGTAAAACAAACGGTCAACAAAGCTAAAGCCCTTAGGAGTCAACTGTCATCGCTAATAGGTCGAAAGAGTAAACTGAGATTTAAGACAAAGATTAGGATGGCAAATTGTATAATTTTGCCAACTCTAACATACGCCTCAGCCGCATGGGGGCACACGTGTAAAACCAATAAGAAAAAAATACAAACCATCCAAAACCACATGATCAGGGAAGCTCTGAATATACCTACATATGTCCCATTAAGATATGTATTTGGACATACGCAACAAAAGAAAGTCCTGAGAATGATAGACGAAAGAGCACATGAAATATTTAACAATATCAGACACCATCCTAGCAGGTTATTAAGAGAATTGACTAACTACGACGAAAACCAAAGAACGGTACATAGACGGCCTAGACAGCAGTTAGCTGGATATAGAGGAAACCCTTAATGAAAAATTGAGATAACCACAGAATATCGAAACACAAATGTCGCCCTTCAGGCACTAAGTACCCTTCAGGTAGGTCAAATGGACCATAGCCGCGGAATGTGAGCATCAAGGTCACGTACCGACAGACGTGGGCTTGATGGCCACACCTTTCGGGCGCTCAGTCGTCGAGGAGAACAAAATTTATTTTGCCAATTCGCCGGCTGAGTGACCGAGCACACACGGTCTGGACAGCAAGACACCGATTTAGATTGGTGCCTTGATGTCCGGAACACATTTTTTTAGGACTCAAGTCCAAAGTAAGGTAAAAAATTAACTTAGTCATTAATAGGGAGAAAAGCTCTTCTAGCTACCCCTAAAACCAGGTGGCTTAACCACATGAAGTAATACAAAGGGTGTCCCATTACCCAGGGCATCCAAAGTAACATTAAGATCAACGCCTCCCCATTCGGTATGTCCTTCGATGGGGAGGGGTGGAGGTATAGCTTGGGGGTCAGATAGGTACCACTCCATTACGGGGTGTGACCGGTTTGATCTTCGGACATGTGGGTTCCACTTTTCCATTGGAACACACATGTTCCCCGGGGCTGGGGTTGATACGAGCATGTGTGTGTGTGCATGTCACATCCTTATATGACATATCAACATCGTGTCAAATTTTATTTTCCATTCATGTTCACTTTGTTTTCATTGACGCTACAAGGTATACAGCTATAGCTAGCAATTACATGTTTACAAAATTCATTCTTTAAACCATCCGAGCACTCGTGTGAACTTCAAGTGCTGAGGTTAACAGAATATATCACGAAAGGGTTCAACGAAAAGAAATATACAGCGGCCGCCTTTCTAGACGTCAGTAAAGCATTTGACAGGGTATGGCACGACGGCCTGCTGTATAAAATGAACCAATATGGTTATAGTGAAGCGATGACGTGTCTTCTCTCGTCATACCTAGCCAACAGGAGGTTCAGAGTTCGGATAGGGCCAACCCTGTCCGAAGTTGGGACCATGGAGGCTGGTGTGCCACAGGGGGCAGTGTTGTCGCCATATCTATATACCATATATACGGCAGACACCCCAACTGAACCCAGATCGTTGCTAAGTCTATACGCAGATGATACAGCGATAGCTTTTAGCAGTACCCACCCAGATTTTGCAACAAGACATCTACAAAGAGCTCTTGACGAACTACAAGAATGGTGTGTGCAGTGGAAAATAGCTGTCAATCCTGACAAAACACAGGCCGTTATGTACCAAAAAAGAAGAGGCAGACCAAATGAGGAACTATCCCTATTTGATACCCAAATTGAATGGTCAAATCAAGCCAAATACCTAGGCGTAATGTTGGACAAAAGGCTGACCTTTACAGAACACGTAAAACAAACGGTCAACAAAGCTAAAGCCCTTAGGAGTCAACTGTCATCGCTAATAGGTCGAAAGAGTAAACTGAGATTTAAGACAAAGATTAGGATGGCAAATTGTATAATTTTGCCAACTCTAACATACGCCTCAGCCGCATGGGGGCACACGTGTAAAACCAATAAGAAAAAAATACAAACCATCCAAAACCACATGATCAGGGAAGCTCTGAATATACCTACATATGTCCCATTAAGATATGTATTTGGACATACGCAACAAAAGAAAGTCCTGAGAATGATAGACGAAAGAGCACATGAAATATTTAACAATATCAGACACCATCCTAGCAGGTTATTAAGAGAATTGACTAACTACGACGAAAACCAAAGAACGGTACATAGACGGCCTAGACAGCAGTTAGCTGGATATAGAGGAAACCCTTAATGAAAAATTGAGATAACCACAGAATATCGAAACACAAATGTCGCCCTTCAGGCACTAAGTACCCTTCAGGTAGGTCAAATGGACCATAGCCGCGGAATGTGAGCATCAAGGTCACGTACCGACAGACGTGGGCTTGATGGCCACACCTTTCGGGCGCTCAGTCGTCGAGGAGAACAAAATTTATTTTGCCAATTCGCCGGCTGAGTGACCGAGCACACACGGTCTGGACAGCAAGACACCGATTTAGATTGGTGCCTTGATGTCCGGAACACATTTTTTTAGGACTCAAGTCCAAAGTAAAGTAAAAAATTAACTTAGTCATTAATAGGGAGAAAAGCTCTTCTAGCTACCCCTAAAACCAGGTGGCTTAACCACATGAAGTAATACAAAGGGTGTCCCATTACCCAGGGCATCCAAAGTAACATTAAGATCAACGCCTCCCCATTCGGTATGTCCTTCGATGGGGAGGGGTGGAGGTATAGCTTGGGGGTCAGATAGGTACCACTCCATTACGGGGTGTGACCGGTTTGATCTTCGGACATGTGGGTTCCACTTTTCCATTGGAACACACATGTTCCCCGGGGCTGGGGTTGATACGAGCATGTGTGTGTGTGCATGTCACATCCTTATATGACATATCAACATCGTGTCAAATTTTATTTTCCATTCATGTTCACTTTGTTTTCATTGACGCTACAAGGTATACAGCTATAGCTAGCAATTACATGTTTACAAAATTCATTCTTTAAACCATCCGAGCACTCGTGTGAACTTCAAGTGCTGAGGTTAACAGAATATATCACGAAAGGGTTCAACGAAAAGAAATATACAGCGGCCGCCTTTCTAGACGTCAGTAAAGCATTTGACAGGGTATGGCACGACGGCCTGCTGTATAAAATGAACCAATATGGTTATAGTGAAGCGATGACGTGTCTTCTCTCGTCATACCTAGCCAACAGGAGGTTCAGAGTTCGGATAGGGCCAACCCTGTCCGAAGTTGGGACCATGGAGGCTGGTGTGCCACAGGGGGCAGTGTTGTCGCCATATCTATATACCATATATACGGCAGACACCCCAACTGAACCCAGATCGTTGCTAAGTCTATACGCAGATGATACAGCGATAGCTTTTAGCAGTACCCACCCAGATTTTGCAACAAGACATCTACAAAGAGCTCTTGACGAACTACAAGAATGGTGTGTGCAGTGGAAAATAGCTGTCAATCCTGACAAAACACAGGCCGTTATGTACCAAAAAAGAAGAGGCAGACCAAATGAGGAACTATCCCTATTTGATACCCAAATTGAATGGTCAAATCAAGCCAAATACCTAGGCGTAATGTTGGACAAAAGGCTGACCTTTACAGAACACGTAAAACAAACGGTCAACAAAGCTAAAGCCCTTAGGAGTCAACTGTCATCGCTAATAGGTCGAAAGAGTAAACTGAGATTTAAGACAAAGATTAGGATGGCAAATTGTATAATTTTGCCAACTCTAACATACGCCTCAGCCGCATGGGGGCACACGTGTAAAACCAATAAGAAAAAAATACAAACCATCCAAAACCACATGATCAGGGAAGCTCTGAATATACCTACATATGTCCCATTAAGATATGTATTTGGACATACGCAACAAAAGAAAGTCCTGAGAATGATAGACGAAAGAGCACATGAAATATTTAACAATATCAGACACCATCCTAGCAGGTTATTAAGAGAATTGACTAACTACGACGAAAACCAAAGAACGGTACATAGACGGCCTAGACAGCAGTTAGCTGGATATAGAGGAAACCCTTAATGAAAAATTGAGATAACCACAGAATATCGAAACACAAATGTCGCCCTTCAGGCACTAAGTACCCTTCAGGTAGGTCAAATGGACCATAGCCGCGGAATGTGAGCATCAAGGTCACGTACCGACAGACGTGGGCTTGATGGCCACACCTTTCGGGCGCTCAGTCGTCGAGGAGAACAAAATTTATTTTGCCAATTCGCCGGCTGAGTGACCGAGCACACACGGTCTGGACAGCAAGACACCGATTTAGATTGGTGCCTTGATGTCCGGAACACATTTTTTTAGGACTCAAGTCCAAAGTAAAGTAAAAAATTAACTTAGTCATTAATAGGGAGAAAAGCTCTTCTAGCTACCCCTAAAACCAGGTGGCTTAACCACATGAAGTAATACAAAGGGTGTCCCATTACCCAGGGCATCCAAAGTAACATTAAGATCAACGCCTCCCCATTCGGTATGTCCTTCGATGGGGAGGGGTGGAGGTATAGCTTGGGGGTCAGATAGGTACCACTCCATTACGGGGTGTGACCGGTTTGATCTTCGGACATGTGGGTTCCACTTTTCCATTGGAACACACATGTTCCCCGGGGCTGGGGTTGATACGAGCATGTGTGTGTGTGCATGTCACATCCTTATATGACATATCAACATCGTGTCAAATTTTATTTTCCATTCATGTTCACTTTGTTTTCATTGACGCTACAAGGTATACAGCTATAGCTAGCAATTACATGTTTACAAAATTCATTCTTTAAACCTACTTAACGACACTCGCACATAACTTATTTAAAAAAACACGTGCAGAAGCTGGAAGCTACCCGTCATCAATTCCCCGTGCGGAGCCCGGTTGTTCCACGGTCCGTGTCGTACACGTCCCGTTCTAACATAAATCAGCCTTAAGTCAAAAATGTGTCATAAGTTTAAAAAATATTAATGCTGATATCAAGGCAACTGCTTTATAGATTTGTATAAAGTGGTTTATTTTGAGATGCAAAGAAAACACAGTTAAGGGGTTAGTTATTGCCACTTTTGCAATCTAAAAAAAAAACAGTTAAGATCCACGTGTTAAAGTTATAAAATAAACGAGAAGTACGAATAAACAATCACCAAGACATATTATGCCCCAGGAAACTAAACATTTAAAAATTTTAAAAATACTGGCTACTATTTGTTAACTGGAATATCTGGGGAAGTCAATAGAAAAGGTGTACCATCTTGTGGGTATTCTTTTTCTCATGATCATCTTTCAGTGCGTCATAGTTTTTCGATTTCTTTCTAACGCATTAAATTGTATTTGACAGAAAAAAAAGGCACGTCCGTGATTACAGACATTTACAACATTTATTCTAGTTATTCTAGTTGTCAATTGATGGCGCCATAATAAAAAAAATATTTTTTTAATTAGATAATAATATTACAAATATAATCTGTATAATTTATAAGACTATACAAATCAAAGAAAATACCATTTTATAAATGCAATAGAACAATTGATTTGTTTTTATTCCAAATTGAAAATAAAATGTGACAACTGTCAGATTTAACTAAAATGTCATGTTAGAATAAATGTCATAAATGTGTATTATCATGGACTTACTCTTTTTCCTATCATTTGTTACGCACTGAAAAATGCTCATGAAAAGGACAATATCGAAATTGTTACTGCGTCATGGTTTCTCTATAAAAATTTTTTACTTTTTCTATTTTTTGTGGGGAGGTCTACCGATTTTCCCCAAATTTTAGTATGTTGCTGTACTACAACAAAAATGGCTCTCTGATTTTTTTCAGATTTTTTTGAGCTCAGGCGGCCATTTTGTGAGCCCTAAAAAACAAAAAAATAGCCATTTTTAACGCTTTTTTAAACATTTTTTTCTAGGGTCTCTCTTCACTGAAAATGATTTTAAAAACGTCATATTTTAGCTATTGATGTCTAATTTTAACTTGAATTTTTCTAACTTTTGTCAAACGTCAAGGCGCCATTTTGGCAAAAATTAAAGTAGATCCACTTTTTACCAAAAATGACCATATTCAAACAGCTATAAAACAGCTTTTAAGTAACGCAGCTTTTTCAGTGCGTCACAAATGATAGAAAAAAAGGAAAGTCCGTGATAATATACATTTTAGTGACATGACATTTTAGTTAAATCTGACAGTTGTCACATTTATCTGCAATTTGGCATAAAAACAAATCCATTGTGTTATTGCATTTATAAAATGGTATTTTCTTTGATTTGTATAGTCTTATATTGTTCAGATTATATTCGTAGATATATTATATAATTCGCAAATTATTTTATTTTCGATCATAGCGCCATCTATTGAAAACTAAAATAAATGTTATAAATGTCACCGACGAAATATAATCACCGACGTGCGTTTTTTTGCTGTTAGATACAATTTAATGCGTTAGAAAGAAATCGAAAAACTGTGACGCACTGAAAGATCCTCATGAGAAAAAGCATAGTAACGAATCGAAATATCTAAAAAATATCTACAATTTTTTTTATAAAGTTTTTTCGTGCTTCACAACTTTTCAAGCTACGGTCGTTTGAAAAGTGCCCTTTTTACAAAAAATGCGGTTTTTCGCATTTTCAAAGAGATGGAACTTTTTTCTGCCATCTTCGAATTGCACGAAAAATTTTTTAAAGGTAGTTTTTTACATATATTATAAGCTCCCAAAGGAATTTCTTTGGCTATTTGCTTCTAAATGCTTCATTTGAACCTCTAAAAAATCGAGAATTTTGATACCTTCGTGAGCTAATATAACTTAACCTGTTGACCCACCTCGCTAAAACAGGGGCAATTTAACCCTTTCATACATTATGAATTATGAAAGTAGAAAAAAACACCTTTAATTTAAGCTTTGAAAGAAGTCACTAGCGTTTATGAAATCAAAGTTATGACAATTTTAAGATTTAAGAATGTATAGTCTATGTTGTGAGGCCGTTCCTGTATGAAAAAATTAATTACCTTTTTCGGCTCCGCAAAATATTTTTTTAGATTTTTTGGATCATTCTAAACAAAAAAGGTCTCTTCTCATTTTTGTCTAAAGTTTTTGTCTACAACTGAAAAATGCGAAAATACGCATTTTGTAGGCTTGAAAATTCATAATGTAAATTACAATTTTTGAGGTTGCTAAGTGCCTACATTGAAGTTCAAATATTCAGTTTTAAGATTCTGGTGAGAAATCTGGCCTTATTTCAATATAGACCGTTGTTTTTTAATTATTTAATATTATTTTTTAATTATTTAATAAATATATTTAATATAATTAACAATTAAAAAACAACGTTGTATTAAAAAAGCCCCCATTTTCAACCAGAATCTTAAAACTGAATATTTATTCTTCAATTTAGGTACTTGTTAACCTTAAAAATGATAACTTACATATGAGATTTCAAGCCTCGAAAATGCGTATTTTCGCAGTTTTCAGAATTAAATCGATTTTTACAGGTTCAGATGAAGGATTTAAAAGCAAATAGCCAAAGAAATTCCTTTGGGAGCTTATAATATATGTAAAAAACTACCTTCCAAACATTTTTTGTGCAATTCGAAGTTGGCAGAAAAAAGTTCCACCTCTTTGAAAATGCGAAAAACCGCGTATTTTGTAAAAATGGCACTTTTTGAAACCGTTGCTTGAAAAGTTGTGAAGCACGAAAGAAACTTTATAAAACAAAATTTTAGATGTTTTCTATATCTTTCGATTCGTTAAATATAGCTTCGTTACTTAAAAGCTGTTTTATAGCTGTTTGATGTATAGAGTCATGTTTGGTAAAAAGTGGGTCTACTTTAATTTTTACCAAAATGGCACGTTGACGTTTGACAAAAGTTAAAAAAATTCAAGTTAAAATTAGACATCAATAGCTAAAATATGACGTTTTCAAAAGAGGGATCCTAGAAAAAAATTCTTAGAAAAGCGTTAAATGGCTATTTTTTGTTTTTTAGGGCTCACAAAATGGCCGCCTGGACTCAAATCTGAAAAAATTCAGAGAGCCATTTTTGTTGTAGTACAACAACATACTAAAATTTGGGGAAAATCGGTAGACCTACCCACAAAAATATAGAAAAAGTAAAAATATTGCTCAATGATAAAAGTCGCTTTTTTCCAAACGTTAATCAAAATCCACGACGCAGTAAAAATTTTGATGCCCACGAGGTAGTACTCCTTTTCTATTGACTTCTCTCATATATTCCAGTCAAAAAATAGAGGCCAGTAATTTTCAGACTTTCAAAGTGCTTTCTCGGCTTCCTTTCCTGGTGTAATATAACAGTTAAAACTATTTGATTATATGTACAACTACTACACTACTAGGCGAGGATATAAAACACTAAAATAGACTAAACCTCTAACTTTTTTCAAGTAAGACGGATCGTTATGAAACCTTTTGTATTCGATTCGGGAGAGCTTCAGGAAAAAAGTTGACCTATTGGCATGAGGGACAAATAAACATTGCATTGTTATAGGCGGAAAATGCATTTTCTAAAGTGCATCTCAAAGTGTTCAAATAATAAAACTTCACGACTCGGAAACTAATCATGGAAATGAGTTCCATTTTCATACTCGGGAGGATTTTGAGGTCGCTGAATACGAATAACGTGCCGGCGAAATTGTAAGAAGTACCTGGTGCCCGGTATTTTGGTATTCACGTCGTCTCTTGGAGTTTTATGGAAATTGTAACGTCTATGGTTTTACGGCAGTCAACGAAGTTAATATGTTATTTGTCGGTACGCGTAATCCGATATGTTTTCGTCTGGGGCTGGTTATTAAATTTTTATGACACGCGATAAGGGTGAACCGCTTCGGAATACCTTCGGTACATTTTTGAGAATAGTGATAAAGATTAATGAGTTTATTTTTCTTTTCGATGTTTTTTTTTATTAATGGCTTTGACATAGCCCATTAGCCAGACTATTTGTTTTTTTTTGTATGGTATTACAATAACAATTTTAAGTTAATATCTAAGCCTACTTATTATCTAAATTTACAGGGTGTTATAATATATTAATGGATACATTTTTCAATTTTGTGTCATATTTTTACAATTTTTAATTTTATTATCTAAGCCTATTTAAAATTTAAATTTACAGGACGTTAAATATTCGTAAAGACATTTTAACGTCTGCTTATTTTTTGGAAAAAGAATTTCGTTTAAATTGACAGGTAAAGGACAATTTAGATCAATTAACTTTTCATACATCACTTTAATATTTTGTCTGTACTGTCCACACTCCAATGAGGTGCTGTAGATCTCCCATTCCACCACAGGCGCAATATGGGTTATCACTGATACCTATGCTGTGTTTGTATGCTGGGGTTAGTGCGTGATTTGACCTCATTCTGTTTTTATAAATAGCCTATTTGATTCTTGTTTCAACCATCTCTCATTGGGAATTAGTGGTTGGCAATTTCTAAAATTTATTCCCGTTGTACTTTGGTTATATACACGTTGCCAATTTTGTTTGCAATGGTTTTTACTGATATTATCTATATCGGTTACTGGTAGAAGTATGTTGTTTATGTTTCGTTTGGTTAAAGCTGCAGAGTTAGCTAATTTGTCGACTTCTTCATTTCCAAATATTCCAGAATGTCCTCTAACCCAACAAATAATAATTGAACTGCCCGAGGAAGTAACATCATAATATAGACTCTTAATTTCTATCTCAATGTGGTTTAGACTTTGTGTCGATTGGATAGAAGTGAGTTTGTCCACAATACTTCTACAATCGGTGAAAATGATATAATTGTCCATACCAACAGAGGCTATATATTTTAGCGCAAGTAATAAAGCTGATAATTCGGCAGTATATATTGAAGCTTCATTAGGCAATCGGCATGATTCTTTGTATTCAGAATTCCAGTGATATATTGCACTTCCGGTTCTATTTTGAATTTTGGAGCCGTCAGTAAAAATATATTGAAACATAGGCCACTTGTCTTTAATTATTTTGTTGATAATACTGCCTGGAAGGTTTGAATCCATGTAATTTGTTTTGTATTATCTTGGAAAAGAGAGTTTCAGGAGGTTTAGTGTAAATTGGAGGTATTTTATTTTTGTACATTTGGTGTTCACACATTGTCAATTTCCTATAGCTTTCAACGTATACGAGGGTTTTTTTAGTACACCAATATTTGTGGCTTAAATCTAATATATTCAAGTTACGAATAGTCCTTAAGTAGCTGACGTTTTTTGAAATAGCTCTAGCTACAAACTTTTCGATGTTAAAACTTTTAATAGAGGATAGGAACAGATTCGAAGAATTTATTTTTAACGTTTTTGGTTTTCGGGGCAGTGTGTGATGCGACAGCCGTTGAGGAATGACGATTTAAATTTTTTTTCTTCGCGTGTGTGTGAGCGACGAACGATCGAGGGGCAGGTTTTCGTTACGGGTTAATTCTCTGCGAAAAGAGTGCGATCGGGTGCAAATTTTTCAATATAGTTAAGAAGAAAAATACGGGTTCGCGTAATAGCATATTAACAATATCCGAAGTTGTCGATAGTGCGTAAAACCTTAACACTAATAACCTAGAGTGAAAAATTAGAACAATAAGTGAGGGGCCAGCTGTAACCGGCGTACAGAAAGGTGACGGATGCTGCAGGTGGTGTCTCATCGCAGGGGACTTCAACCGGTTCGTGTACTTGCTGAGACTTCGGAAGTCGTAGCCGTAAGGTAAATGACTTTTTCTTATTTTTTTTTGTAAGACGTTAGAACCTTTAATGTTCGTAATACCTAGAAGCATAGCCGGTTCGTTACAGTTAGTAGAACATTAGAACACTAGCCGGTTCTGTATAGAAATGATTTATGAAAATGATTGAAACTTGTTAGTTATCTCGAGGTTTTTGAGATCGCTGAACACAAATATTGCTGCGGCGATGCTGTACGAGATACCTGGTGCCCGGCATGCACGTCATCCCCTGGAGATTATTAAAATTCGGAGAAAATTCGTTATAAAAATACATAGTTGAAATTTTAGTATCTCGGGGTTTTTGAGGTTGCTGAACACGAATATCGGGTCGGTGAAGCTGTAAGAGGTACCTGGTGCCCGGCATATAGGTCATCCCCTAGAGTTTTATGGAAATTCCAGAAGATGACGTATGAAAATCATTAAAACCTCTTATCCCGTAGGTTTTGAGGTCCCTGAAAACAAATATTGCTTCGACGATACTGTGCCAGGTATCTGCCCTAACAACATAAAACATTCCAGGAATGTACTATCAAAGTTCTATTAATGTTTGAATGTCCTGGACATTCAAGGAACATTCGGTGAACATCTGATTAAATTATTGGTGGAATGTTACCACAAGACATTCTATGAACATACTACCAATGTCCTATATTTTAAGTGAGGCCATTTACTATTCAATTTGCGTTCATTTTCAAATTTGCCGCGCGTGTTCTATGTAAGTAGGGTCGCGTGCCGCGTGGTCATCATATTATCACATTTCATGATAACCTACAAATTTATGATTGGATGGAAAATGGAAATTAGAATTATATAGTGGCTTTTTTGCTGTTCTGTATGTTAGTGTTGCTCTGGCTGGATCTCTTTTGTTTAAACAATTATGTAAGTATTATAAAATCTGTTTTAAATTTTCTTTATTCTTTATGAAATGAATTATTTATGCATATTATTACCTGTAAAATAGTACCTATTTCTTTTGATGTTTAATTGTAACGAATAGAAAAATTACCATCCATTTTAATTTTTTTAAAATCAGCTGAAAGTGGTCTACAAAAAACCAGGAAAGAAACGTATAGCCTTGTGGCTATGAAAGGCAAAGAAAGATATATGTAAAAAGTGTAATGGCTAGTTGGAAGAAACTCCACATTGTCGATGTATAATAAGTTATTACTTTATAAACAAATATTAAGACCTGTATGGACGCCCACTATAGTGTGGGCATCCATATATTGGAGGTCCAATATATTGGGGTGTACTTATTAGACCAAGTAATATAAAAGTTATACAAAGATTCCAGAACAAAATACTGAGAAATATTGTAGATGCTCCTTGGTATGTGACAAACAGTGATCTCCATAAGGACCTAGAAATGGAACCTGGATATAATCATCAAGAAGATGGCAGGAAGTTACGAGCAACAACAAAAGTACGAGAAAAGGAAAGGAAAATTACTTGAGGAAATCCAGCTCCTCAATACTACTGGGCAAACTAGAAGATTGAAGAGAACAAAGCCTTTTGAACTAGTTTGAGTGATAGGTGATAGTGAAAAACAGAGCATAGTGCTTGTGTGCCTGTGTATGTTAAAATAGTGCACGATCTTGCTAGATTAGATAAGAGACGCTATGGGGTAAGCTCTTCATTTTAAGAAACAGTAGTAATTTAGGTTAAATTAAAATTGCTCATTGGTCAGTTATGACCAGATTGTAATTGTAATGTACAATTCAATACAATGAATCATCATCGTAGTGATGATTATGGAAAAAAATATATGACAAGATTTTGTGCAATAAAAATGTTTATATTTATCAAGGATGTATTATTTGGTATGGCCACACATACTTCTGGTATATCGTCGGTGTGTGACAATACCACCTATCTGCTTTTTCATGAATTTTGTAGGAGACGAAAAACCATTTTTAGGGTTATCTCCTGTTTTCACATGTAAATTTTTGACATGTTTTGTAGTAAATAGATAGTTGAATTTACTACAAAACATGTCAAAAAATATCATATGAAAACAGGAGGTGACTGTAAAAAAAGTCTTTAGTCTCTCTTACAAAACTCATGAAAAAATAAATCGGAGGTATTATGACACATCAGCGACTACATCCAGGGACTGTCTAAAAAATATACTGTGAATGTCCAAAGAACATTCGTAGACATTCATGGAATGTTCCAACAAGACATTCAAGGAATGTTTAAAATGCTGACACAGGACTTTCCTGGGACATTTAGGGGACATTCCTGTGCTTTTGAGGACATTCCAGGAATGTCCTGGACATACATGGAATGTTTGGTGTTATTAGGGTGGTGCACTGTATCTACATTGTCTCCGGGAATTTTATGGAAATTTGTAAGAAAATTTGTTGAAACTTGTTAATCCGTGGTTTTTAAGGTTACTGAGAGTTTTAAACATATAATTGTATATAATTAAAAAGTACCTTGTACAGCATCGTCGATGATTCGGGTTCGGCGACCTCAAAAACCCCGATATAATAAATTTCAACTATTTTCATAACGAATTTTCAAAAAACTCCAGCAGATGACGTAAATACCGGTCACCATGTGTCTCGTACAGCATTTTCGATGCAATATTCGTATCCAGCGACCTCAAAACCCACGAGATAATAAATTTTTCACTATTTTAATAACGGAATTCCATAAAACTTTCCGGAAACCTCTTAGCTGAAAAATTTGCAGTTACTAAGGGTCTCAGACAGGGATGTTGTATCTCTCCGACTCTGTTTAAGATCTATATCTCTGCAGCTCTGAAACAATGGAAAAGGAAAGTCAAAGGAATGGGTATACAATTGAACGATCAGGATTGCATATACACTTTACAGTTTGCAGATGATCAGTTGGTGATCTGAAATGACAAAGACGACATGGAATATATGCTTAGAAAACTAATTGAAGAATACCAGAAATGGGGATTAAATATCAATTTAGAAAAGAAAAAATACCTCTCAATTGGCGCTGAAGCAGAACAACTCGATGTCGAAGACAATCAAAAAATAAATCCATGTGACGAATATAAATACCTGGGCGTCATCTTCGACCGTAGTGGAAAAGACGAACGAGAAATAGAACATCCAATCATACAAGCACGAAGAGCTATAGCATGTCTAAACGGAGTTCTATGGAGTAAAGAAATATCAAAGAAAAGAAAATGGAACATATATGAGACAATGGTTAAAACTAGCCTACTTTATGGAGCCGAGACATGGAGAATAACCGAGAAATATAAGAAAAAGGTCGAAGCCACGGAAATGGATGCCATCAGAAGATCGATGAGAATATCAAGAGCCGAAAGAATAAGGAATGAAGTAATAAAACAACAAATGGGTGTAGAGGGCGCTATAGTTGAGGATATTGAAAGAAAACAGCTCATATGGTATGGGCATGTGAGCCGAATGGGGGACGAAAAATTGCCTAAAAAACTATGATGTGGCAACCCCCAGAGAAGAAAAAAACGAGGAAGACCACCACAGAGCTGGAATCTGGGAGTTAGGAAAGCGATTAGCGCTCGAAATCTAAATGAAGACCTAACTCAGGACAGAACACAGTGGCGTTTGGGAGTCGGACAACGTCGTAACACGTTATGAAACCGAATATATATATTTCCATAAAACTCCAGGAGACGTAGATACCGGGCACCAGCTTCGTTGACACGATATTCCTGTTCAGCGACCTCAAAAACCCCCGAGTATGAAAATTTAAACGAAAATGAAAATTGTCCCTGATGCCAATAGGTCAACTTTTTTCCTGAAGCTCCCCCAAATCGAATCCAAAGTTTCACAATGATCTGTCTTACTTTAAAGAAGTTAGAGGTGTAATGCTTTATTTCCTCGCCTAAACTAAAAGAAATCTCCTTTAGAAAAAATCTAAAATATCAGCTTCAACTGGCTCTTTGCAGCTGTCAGTTTGGAAGTTGTATTAGGAGACTTGGCTGTACTCCTCGGCGACCTCGCTGTTCCGGTTGGCGTCTTAAAAAGACTTTTTTGGACAGTTTTGGTCGGAGTTTTGAGATTAGAGGTAGTTTCGGGGACGGCCAACAAGTTGTTGTCGGTTTCGGCTGCATTCAACGTGCTGCGACACTCTACTCTGCTGTTAAAGTTATTCTAAAAAAAATATTTTTGGTTAATATTAAAAATTGGGACACAAAAAAACATCAACTACTAGGTTGTTTGATGAAAAGGTACGAAACGTCGTAATAATATAATCGTAAAAATATTTGCCTATGCCGCTATGGGATAACATACTGAGACATCCAGGGATGCAAATGTAGCCTTCGGCTTCGATCGGGCATGCACAGGAGAGAGTAGAGCCTCTTATAAGTGGGCCGTCCAATGGACAGCCTAAGTCTGACGTCACAAATGTCACAAAATTGGGAGGAGCTTATATTGACTCCAAACAATTTGTTTGTAACGTTGAATGCTCATAAGAAATTTTTCATTTATGTGCTTTGTGTGACAAAATAAGACTTTTCATTTACGTATTTCGTTAAAGAAACGTGTTAATAAAGGGAATTATTTTCGTTTTTGCTCAGGTGGTTTTTATTCCTTAGTGGTTGAAAATAAACAACCTCAAAACTGTTTACGTTCTAATCATTGCATTAAGTAAACTCACCTGAGCAAAAACGAATAAAAATCTCTTAACTGACACGTTTCTTTAACTAAATACCCAAATGAAAAGTCTTATTTTGCACACAAACCACGTAAACAATAAATGAAAAATTCCTTATGAATGTTTAACCTTATAAACAAAATTGTTTGGAGTCAAATATAAGCTCCTCCCAATTTTGTGATGTCAAGACTTAGGATGTCCATTGACGCAGCAGGGCCTAGATTCCGTGCACTGTAGATATCTACATGTCGCTTTCTATCGATATTTGAATATCAAAACGTATGAATTTTTAGCTTTAATTGAATTATTTTCTAGTTTTCCTCTAGTTTATCAATTAGAGTATAACCTAGCAAAACTAGAAAATAATTCAATTAAAGCTAAAAATTCAAATATTTTGATATTCAAATATCGATAGAAAGCGACATGTAGATATCTACAGTGCCATAGCCACCTTTACTTTACAAGCCATGAAGAGAAAAAGGCAACGTCGCAATTGATGACGTCGGTAGTCTGACTTTCGGACTACCGCTTTCGAAATTACGATTTTAAAGTACAAATTCTGGTAAAATTTATAGTATTTTTTGAGTCGAACAAGAAAATATTATTAATTAGAAGTTTGTACAAAATAATATTAAAAGTAATTCCTTGTAAGTAACGTTTATCCAATAACAAGAATATAAACGGGATTTATTTTTTTCGAATCCTAAGAAAACTAATAAGTATTTTTCAAAAATTCAAACGCAGAATAAAAGATTACGTTAGGACCGAGGGCCGAAAGTCCCTGAAAACTTCTATGTTTATTTTAATAAGTTACAGGGGTGAAAAACTAAGAAAATTTAGTGTGATTTTTAGTTACAAATATGTCATTAAAAAAAACTTTTTATTCATTCTAAGGGACTTTCGGCCCTCGGTAATAAAGTAATCTTTCATTCTGCGTTTAAATTTTTCAAAAATACTCATTAATTTTCTCAGGATTCGAAAAAAATGATTACATTTAAAATACAGGCGTCAAAATTTTGCATTTTGTTCCTTTCCGAGGGCCGAAAGTCCCTGAAAACTTCTATGTTTATTTTAATAAGTTACAGGGGTGAAAAACTAAGAAAATTTAGTGTGATTTTTAGTTTCAAATATGTCATTAAAAAAAAAACTTTTTATTCATTCTAAGGGACTTTCGGCCCTCGGTAATAAAGTAATCTTTCATTCTGCGTTTAAATTTTTCAAAAATACTCATTAGTTTTCTCAGGATTCGAAAAAAATGATTACATTTAAAATACAGGCGTCAAAATTTTGCATTTTGTTCCTTTCCACTTAAAGTTTGTCGCACTTATTTAGAAACACCCTGAATTGATAAAGAACAAATCTAGTTGTTAAATATAAGCGAATTAATAAAAAAAAACAGAATGTTAAGAAAACCGGAGTCTATAGTTGGGTTTTAATTTCAGTATTTTATAAATGCCCGGTACACCATAAAAATTCAACTGCTTAGCAACAATATTATTACAGCAGTATTGTAAAAGAATTAGGCTATAACATATTAAAAAATCACTTAAATCTGCCAACAGGTTTAGGAAATATAATGTCTTAAAAATGACAAAATTTTTAAGGTGACGGATTTCTATATGCACGCAAGTTTATATAAAAATATATTATATTGAACTAAAATCATCTTAATAACATACCTTTTAATGTTCTTTTTTAATTTGGAGCACAAAATATTGTAAAATATTTCAGTTTCTCTGTAAATACAGTGAAAATAATTTAAAAACAAATGAGAACTGTCAGAATTAATCGGTCTACCAATACATGTTGCCAAATTTCAACTTCATGGCTTGTTAAGTAAAGGTGGCTATGACAGTGCACGGAATCTAGGCCCAGTTCGTGTAAGAAGAGGTTTGTTCCAACCCGTCACATAATCATTCTTGAATGGTTACGAGTATGCGCAGTAACGAAAAATGTGTTACTGCGCATATTTATACGTTATTGCGCATACGCGTAATCATTCGAGAACGGTAATGTGACGGGTTGGAACAAACCTAAGGACATCATAGGTTTGTTCCAACTTAATGTTCTGTAGCGTTCTTGAATCATACGTGTATTGGTAGGTATTGTCCTTTTCATGATCATTTTTCAGTGCGTCACAAATGATAGGAAAAAGGGTAAGTCCGTGATAATACACATTTATGACATTTATTCTAACATGACATTTTAGTTAAATCTGACAGTTGTCACATTTTATTTTCAATTTAGAATAAAAACAAATCAAATGTGTTTCTTGCATTTATAAAATGGTATTTTCTTTGATTTGTATAGTCTTAAAAATTATACAGATTATATTTGTAATATTATTATCTAATTAAAAAAAAATTATTTTTTTTAATTGTGGCGCCATCTATCGACAGCTAGAATAATCACAGAACTAGAAGTAATCACCGACGTGCCTTTTTTCTGTCATATACAATTGAATACGTTAAAAAGAAATCGAAAAACTGTGACGCACTGAAAGATGATCATGAGAAAAAGAATATCTACATGAACGATGAATTGAGCATGTCCAGTTTTAAATAGTTTTGGAATTAGATACCAGTTGGAACGCTTTGTAAAACTGTTCTTTTTTATTTTATAACCTTTATTTCATAGTTACTTGGCCTCCAAGCCTCGTATAAAACAATTTGTTTATTTTTACTTTTACAAAAGTATTGCTATTATGTATTAAGGAAAACTCTGGGTATATTGTTTAAGGAACTTCTACGATTAAATAAATATTTAATACTTTATAACCTACCCAAGTAATTTTTGTTTTTTAGATTCTTGGTTTAACATGAACTCAAATCATCATCACTAGTATCGTCATTGGTGAAATCACTATCGCCTTCGATATCACCCATTTTATAAAATTAATAAAAGCCGTTGTCGTAGTTGAAAATTAGTTAACAATTCGATGGTTACAGCAACTTGATATTTTAGAATAGATTAAACATAAACTATTGCGATTTATGTTATGCGACAATAACCTACAAACGGAAATTGTTTGTTTTGCGCATGTCAGAACTACCAGTCAGAACTTCTTCAAAAATTCGTGAATCAATTTGACTGTACTAGGTCTGGATCCCGCGTATGAAAAAAACGTTGATTAATAGCAAGCTGAAAATTTGTTAATAGCTTAAGGGTGTCTAGTCGGACAAACTTTGATATATAGGAACACTGGAACAGGGCAAGTTTTAATTGTGGAACAGGTTAAAAATTTGGAACGGTCAGACCACGAAAACGTCACATGTATTTTGTCCGACAGAACTTCCAATTGATTTGTTACCCTTTCATTAAACTCTCATGCAAAAATCAGACTGCTATTTATCACCTGTCATAATTCCTGTCATTTGACATATTCTACGTGTTCCACTCATTATAATTCCCATGTGGTGATAAATAGCAGCCTGATTTTTGCATGAGAGTTTACTGAAAGGGTAACAAATCAATTGGAAGTTCTGTCGGACAAAATACATGTGATGTTTTCGTGGTCTGACCGTTCCAAATTTTTAACCTGTTCCACAATTAAAACTTTCCCCGTTCCAGTGTTCCTACATATCAAAGTTTGTCCGACTAGACACCCTTAAGCTATTAACAAATTTTCAGCTTGCTATTAATCAACTTTTTTTTCATATGCGGGATCCAGACCTATACATGAACGGTTCCGGAATCACCAATTTTCTAGTTGGAACGCATTTTGGATCATTCTGAACATGGTACAAATCTAGTTGGAACGCATAAAATGTAGTGCACAGGTGTTGAACGGTTACTGCATGGTTTTGTATTGAGTTGGAACAAACCTCATGGCGTCCACATTACAAAATTCGAGTGTCCGTTTACGTGCATGCCGTGAGGGCTTGGTTGATGAACCGAGACCTGGACAGGAAATCACGGTTATCACGGCTGATTTCATCGGCAAGGTGGACGACCCAGGGAGAAATGATCGGCATGTCACAATGCAATTTCCATGTGTTTGGTACTGGATCTTGTCATGGCTACAGGAATTCTGGGAACAAGAAATTCTTCGGCTCCTTAATCAATGGGATCGTTGTGCTCAGGGTAATGCTGAATATTTTGAATAAAGACCTCATTTATACCCACAGTGTCGTTTCGTACCTTTTCATTTGAACAACCTACGCATACAGCATTAAAGATAAAAATGAAGAATTAATAACAGGAACAAAAAATAGTTAAAAGATGGAAACAACACTTTGAAGAGCAATTAACGGCTATAAACCAACAAGACGTTAATGAAGAACAAAATAATATATTGGAAGATAACATAGAAAACTTGATAAACGAAGAACAACTAGAAGAAGCAATAAAAAGGTTTAAGTATGCAAAAGCACCTGGAGTGGATAGAATAACGACAGAGATTATAAAAAACATGGAACAAATGGAGAACAATTATTACAAATAATGAAGATATCCAGAAAGATTGGAAACTGTCACTAATAGTACCCTCATACCAAAAAGGAGACTGGAGAGAATGTAATAACTACCGAGGATTGACGTTACTACGTAAATATATAAAACTCTTAGAAAATATAATAATTAAGAATAATGACAGAAGACACATTAGAAAAAGCATAAAAGGGTTTAAAAAGTAGTAGGAGTATACAAGACCATATTTAAAACAGATAACACAAAAAGCGAGAAAAAAAAAATATATGTAGTATTTCTTGACCTAAAAAAAGCCTTCAATAAAGTACTAAGACAGAAACTATGGAAAACAATCGGAGAAAAGGGATATAGATATAGAAATAGACAACAAGTTACTAAGAATGATATAAAAAATATGCAATGAGAACAACAATGCCGTATAGTCCTGAATCCTGCGTACCAAAAAAAAGTTGATTAATAGCAAGCTGAAAATTTGTTAATAGCTTAACGGTGTCTAGTCGGACAAACTTTGATATATGGGAACACTGGAACAGGGGAAGTTTTAAGTGTGAAACAGGTTACAGGTTTCGAACGGAAGACTACTAAAACGTCCCACGTCCCATGCATTTTGTCGGACAGAACTTCCAATTGATTTGTTACCATTTCATTAAACTCTCATGCAAAAATCAGACTGCTATTTACCACCAATATAATTCCTGTCATTTGACAAGTTCTACGTTTCGGACTTATTAAAATGGCCAACATATTCGTCGGACAAACATTTTTTTCATGTATTATATAAAGTTTCTATTGAGTAAACTTAAAAACTTCCCCTATTCCAGTGTTCCCACACATCAAAGTTTGTCCGACTAGACGCCGTTAACCTGCTATTAATCATTTTTTTTTGGTACGCAACACCCAGGCCTTGTAATTAGTAATAATTCAAGATCGCATACGTTTAAAATAAACTTATAGGGAAAAATGAGGAAGGAGTATTATAGGACGAAGGAGAATGTCATGGTTGAAAAATGCAAGGGACTGTTTTAAATGCAGTTCAATAGAATTTTTCAGAGCAGCGGGAGATATAGGAAAGATAGTGATGATGATATCCAACCTCCGATTAGGAGACGGCACTTAAAGAATTAGAAGATTACTATGCAGCTTTTATGATTTATAAATAAATGTCTTTTTTCTAGTTTTTCCAGAATCAGAAGTAGAAACTTCCGGTTACTCCGATACTCCCGTTACTCAGATATAACTTGCAATGTTGAATTTGAATCTGTCATCAGTATTTCTGTCAGTTGCAGTTTTATCTTCTTCTTAAAGTGCGGTCTCCTCAATGGAGGTTAGCTACTACAAGTGCAAACTCTTCTCTGTCTTCAGCTGTTCTTTTAGCTGTTCAAAATTTAGCCCTGTCCATTGTCGGATATTTCTGAGCCACGATAGTCTTATCCTTCCTAGTCCTCTCCTTCCCTCGATCTTTCCTTTCACTATAAGTTGAGCATATTGGTACTTATTATTTCTCAGTATGTGGCCCAGGTAAGATGTTTTTCTAACTTTCACTGCGTTGAAAAGTTCTCTTGCCTTGCCTATTCTATGCAGCACTTCTTCGTTTGAGGTATGCGATGTCCACGAAATTTTGAGGATTCTCCGGTAGATCCACATTTCAAAGGTCTCCAACTTATTTATGGTTGATGTTTTAAGGGTCCATGTCTCAACTGCATAGAGAAGAGTCGACCAGACGTAGCATTTGGATAAACGTAGTCACAAAGCAGTTTTTTGATTTTTTCGAAAGATTTTCTGGCCTGTTCTATTCTCGATCTTATTTCTAGATCAGGATTTAGGCTGCTATCGATCCAACATCCCAAGTACTTAAATCTATTGACTTGTTCTAAAATGTGCCCATTTATTGTGCAAGGTTGAGGTACGTTTTGGTTTTTTCGGATTGACATCACTTCGGTTTTTTTAATGTTTATTTTCATACCAAACTGCTCACAGGTCGAGTTGGTCTTGTCGATGAGTCGTTGTAGACCAAGTCGGAATCCGCAATCAACACAGTACCATCGGCGTATCTGATGCTGTTAATATTTACGCCATTCACCTTGACTCCATCCTTGGAGTCCTCCAGTGCTTCTTTAAATAGAAACTGGGAGTAAAGACTAAACAGCAGAGGCGACAGAACACATCCCTGTTTTCTAACTCTGGCGTTTTGGTTCCAGTACAAGTTCTTTAGTAAATTGATGTCTTTTCCATCTAAACCGACTTCTTGCAAACGTTCTAACAGTAGGTCGTGTCTTACTCTATCAAATGCTTTTTCGAAGTCTATAAAGCATATAAATATATCTTTCTGTTGATCGTAGCATCTTTGCGCGAGAACTAGTAAATTGAAGAGGGCTTCTCTCGTTCCCATGCCGGCTCTGAATCCAAACTGATCGTCTCCGATTATTGTTTCGCACTTTCTATAGATACGATTATGTACGACTTTTAACAGAACTTTTACTGCATGACTCATAAGGCTTATCAGACGGAACTCATTGCAGTGTTTAGTCCAAGTAATGAAGCTTAAAATAGGACAAAACCTCGCAATTTTTACAGAATGGATCGATTTGCTTGAAAATTTGAGAATAAGTAGTGGAAAGTCCAAGGATCAAAATCTATATGATGCCAAAAGGCGCTTTTACCATGGGGGTGGTTGCCACCCCATGTCTGGGGTGAAATTTTTTATTATATTTTGACCGCAAAAGTTGGTAAAAACATTCATTCTAAGCAAAAAATGTTCTATACATTTTTTTGATAAAATTAAATTTTTCTATTTATTCGCTATCGAAAGTGTTAGTTTTATATTAAAAAAATTAATGTTTTTAATCAGTTTTCTGCAAATAACTCAAAAAGTTTTTGTTTTATCAAAACAACTTTGCTTAACAAAAATGTACCTTTTGAAAAAATCAACAAAACCGTTTTTTTAAATTTTCTTTAAGATGAAAAGTAATCGAGCTATACTTTATTATATGTTAGCTCTTCCTCGGCAAATGCTAAATATTGTAGTTTCAAAGTCAAAAGACGGGAAAACTATGCACTTTTCGAGGATCACTTGTTTAAACTAATTTGAAGTATTTAAAAATATCTATCTTCAGAAATAAAAAGAAAGTCTTTAGCTCAAAAATTAGGTGGCTTAGAATGAAAAGAATGTCAGATCCTATATTTTTCAGCGAAAAAGTGATCGAAAGCAAACCCCTAATCACCACCCTGATTAAAATTAGTCATTGACCTTATTTCGTCTTCTTTACTTATGTATTATTAATAGGTTCTAGAAGTTTAACTGGCTTTAGAATGATTAGTTTTATAAAAAATGGAGTCAAAAGCAAATATCGAATTTTTGAAGTTTGGAAAAAATTCCATTTTCTTCAGAATATAAAGATTATCATCAGAGATACAAAAAAATATTTAAATATAAAATTGTAGCTTATTTAATTCCCAAGAATGTGGTTTGCAAAAATTTTCTCTGCGGTAAAAATTGAGTGAGCTATTAACAATTAAAACTTGTAATAACATGCAAAAATCACATTTACCAACCCTTTCAGAGTCACCACTTTTTGCGACTGAGGATTTTAAAAGGATTTGGTATTAATAGTCTTATAGATCTTGTAAAAACCTACAAAATTATTTTTTAACAAACTTTCTAAGATAAAAATTAAAAAGGTTACGGTTAAAAAATCAATATATTTTTTTCAAAAAAAAAAAAGAAATCCAATTGGAAGCATAATAATGTAAGTTAGCTTTGCTTTTAGTCATTGACCTTATTAATTCTTCTTTATTTTTGTATTATTAATAGATTTTAAAAGTTTGACTGGCTTAGAATGATTAGTTTTTAAAAAACTAGAGTTAAAAGCTAATAACGACTTTTTGTAGTTTGGTAAAAAATGCTATTTTCTTCAAAATAGAAAGATTAGCATCAGATATACGAAAAAATGTTTTTATATGAAATTGTAGGTTATTTAATTCCCAAGAAATTGTTTTGAAACAATTTTTTCTACGGCAAAAATTGAGTGAATGGTAAATGAGTATATATCGAAAAACATTGATTTTTTCTATATAAAACTAACACTTTCGATAGCGAATAAATCAAAAAGTATTAATTTTATCAAAAAAATGTATAGAACATTTTTTGCTTAGAATGAATGTTTTTATCAACTTTTGCAGTCAAAATATAATAAAAAATTTCCACCCCTAAGATGGGGTGGCAACCGACCCCATGGTAAAAGCGCCTTTCGACATCATATAGATTTTGATCCTTGAACTATCCACTACTTATTCTTAAATTTTCAAGCAAATCGATCCATTCTGTAAAAATTGCGAGGTGAAATGCTTCGGTTCCTGGACTAGTTGTGGGTTTGGCTTTTTTGGTAGTGGGATGAATATTGACTCTAGCCAGTCTTGGGGTATTTTACCTGTATTATAAATGCGATTGAATAAAAGGACAAATATTTCGATATTTTCTTCGCTGATTAGTTTCAACGTTTCTGGGTATATTCCATCTGGACCTGGGCTTTTATTTGTTTTGAGTTGGTTAATTGCATTTATAATTTCAGATTTCAGAATTGCTGGCCCTTCGTTGTTATTTTCCGATATTGGTTCTTCTCAATGTCATGAAAAAGAATTTTAATATAGTTTTCTCACTCTTTCAGTTTATCTTCCGTTGATTCTAGCAGTTTGCCATCCGTGTTCAGCATGGTGTGAAAAGTTGTTCGCTTGGTAGTTGATGTAAACACTTTTACCTTTTTATGTAAATTAAAAAAATCGTGCCTTTGTTGCAGTTCTTCTATTTCAACGCATTTTGTTTCCAGCCACTTCTCTTTTGCTGCGGTTATTTTTCTTCGAATTATTCTATTTAGTCTTTTGTATTCTCCATCCTGGTCATCTTTTCCTTTAGATTCTCTTCGTTTGTCCATTAATTGTAAAATCTCATCTGTCATCCATTACTGTTTGTTATTTCTGGATGATACTTTTAGATGTTTTTCTATTGCATTGTTCATTTGTTCTTTAATAGTTTTCCAAAGAACGTTTATGTCATCGGACTCGATAATTCTGTGGTGGTCAATATTTCCTAAATTTTTATTTAATTCTTTATTTACTGAGTGTTGTATGGTGTCGTTTTTCAATAATCGGATGTCTAGTTTGTGTTGAGGTTTTTGTTTCTTTATTATTTTCCATCTTGCGCGCACTTTTACAACAACAGGATTATGATCTGAATTGATGTCAGCTCCAGGATATGTTTTTGCATTGACGATAGCGTTGTGATATCTTTTGTTGACCAATATGTAATCTATTTGGTTACGGATTATTCTGTTTTCATTGTGTTGTGGTGAAGTCCAAGTGTATAATCTGCGAGGATGTAATTTAAACCACGTATTTGTCGCTACCATGGTGTGTTATTGACAGAAGTCGGTCATTCTCTCTCCCCTGTCGTTCCGCACTCCAAGTTCGAAATCTCCAATCAATCCAGATACCTTTCCTCTACCTAACTTAGCGTTAAAGTCACCTAAGATAAATGTTGTCTCGTTTTTTGGTCATCTTTATAAGTTTTTCTACATCAGCATACCACGCTTCTAGCTCTTCCGTGGGTTTATCTGTCGTAGGGGCATAAATCTGAATGATGTTAATATTTACTGGCTTTCCGGATAGTTGAATAAGTAGACATCGGTCCAACAATGGCACAAAGTTTGTGACGGCATTGTTATATTTGTCTTCTAAAATTATTCCAACTCCGTTACGATGAGCCGGATCATTATTACCAGAGTAATAGAAAGTTTTGTTCATGGTTTTTTAATAAAATAAAATTAATAAATAAATGTCTTTTTTCTAGTTTTTCCAGAATCAGAAGTAGAAACTTCCGGTGTTCCTCTGATATAACTTGCAATGTTGAATTTGAATCTGTCATCAGTATTTCTGTCAGTTGCAGTTTTATAGTCAATAATAAATGAGTGTTGACTATGATATCTTCTATTTTAAATAAAACAAATAACCAAATTGTTAGGAAAAACTAAAATTTTCAAAAATTTTCAAGTTAAATTTTCACAGTAATTATTTTTTAAAGCTGTTGTGTATCATCGCCAATAGATCAAACTTGCCTTAATACAAACCTCAAATTCTGTGTATGTTGCATTGATTTGGTGGTTCTCCTTTTGTCTGCTTAGTCGCCTCATTTTTTCTATTCTCTTTCTCCGTTCCATAGAGAGTCGCTTAGATCTGCTTAGAGTCCCAACAGCAATACTTGGTGTATTTAGTGCTGCAAAGTACACAAAAGAAATAGAACGCTACATAACTAAGACTGGAATACAAAATAACATCACTACTAGATTTTTAAATTTTGAACAGTTTTAAAATATATAACAAATAAACTAATAGGCTATTGATTATGTATTATAGAAAGGAACTACAACGTTAATGGGGTTTTATTGTTTAATATAGTCAATGGACCTTTAAATATGAAAAAACCGCGGAGTGCTACCATTTAAAGGGGTGCGTTTTTGAGAAAGGGGTGAATTAGTCCTTAGGCACAGGGCGAATTAGGGTGAGTTCTATGCACTTTTCGTACAAACAAGGCTACATGAAAATTGTTCCAGGTTAAATTTACTATTGAAATATCACATTTCAAAGTGAAAAATATTGCTTTGCAAAAATATATTCAAAAGAAAAGCAAGAAAACAACACGAAAGATAGCAATTTTGTTTTTTGCCCCACAACTTTTTCCTATGGGAATGTAGGTATAGGCATTGCTTCACAGAAAAAAAAACTTACAGCCTTCCTCTTTATGGTGTTTGGTATAAGTCTCTATAATTTATAGTTTCCAAAATAGGATTTTTCAAACTTCACTACTCACAGCGATGTTGACCCATTTTCCTTGTTACTTCGCAAACATTGTTCTGTAACTTTTTTCTACGCAGATTTACGTATATGCAATGGTAAATTTAGTAGCAAAAAAAGTCAATTACCTTTAAAATGGTCTATTGTAGAAGGCGGTATGACTTTTTAAGCAAGATATGGTTTTTGAAAATTGTATACTTTTAATGATTTTTGATATATTTTTCGATTATTTTGAAATTTCTCATAACTTTTTTTATTGTATATTTAGGTATGTACATTGTGCAATAAAAAAGAAAGCCTATTTTCTTAAGTTTAAAATTGTGTATTGTAAAAAATTCTAGGAGTATTTTTAAACAAGATATTCGTTCTGAAAATGTGACATATACACATGCCACATGTCCCACTAAGCTGGAACCATAAATATGGAAACTTTTTTATTATTAACTTTATGAAAAAAATTATTGTTTATAAAATGCTCTGCATAATCTAAAACCTGAGATGCAATCATCAGATATAAAATTTTATCAATAGTGTACGAGGTATGGTAAAAAATATGAATTTCGCTCAGGAGTGAAGTACCTTTATATTTCACAATATCGAAAAGTGTTATTAAGAAATGTTATTTGGAATTAAAAATTATGTTATAATATGCAACTATATTCTTCTAATTAAAAAAAAAATAAGATTTTAAAATTTTTCTCAAATTACGGATACCCTTGGATATCCTACGGATATCTTGTTTAAAAATAGTCCTAGAATTTTTTGCAATACACCACTTTAAAGTAAAGAAAATAAGCTTTTTTGCACAATGAATGTACAAGACAAAAAGTCATAATAAGAAATTTAAACAATAATCATAAAAAATATCAAAAATCATTAAAAGTATAAAACCTTGAAAAAGCATAACTTGCTTAAAAATAGTCGCACAACCTTATACAATAGACCATTTTAAAGGTAATTGACTTCTATTTCTACTAAATGTACCACTATTACATATACCTAGAAATGCGCAGAAAAAAGTTACAGACCAATGTTTGCGAAATAATGGGGAAAATTGCCCTAAAAATGCTGTGAGCGGCGAAATTTGAAAAATCCTATTTTGGAAAATATAAATCCTAGTGACTTCTACTAAACGTCATTTTAAAGAGCAAAGACTGAAGTTATTTTTTGCCGAAGCAATACCTATACCTACATCCCTGAGGAAAAAAGTTATAGGGCAAAAAACAAAATTGCTTTCTTTGGTGTTTTTTTCTTGCTTTTCTTTTGAATATATTTTTGTAAAAAAAATATTTTTGACTCTAAAATGTGATATTTTGATAGTAAATTTAACCTGGAACAATTTTCCTGTAAACGTATTTGTACCAAAAGTGCATAGAACTTAACCTAATTCACCCTGAGCCTAGGAACTAACTCGTCCCTTTCTCAAAAACGCACCTATTTAAATGGTAGCACTCCGCGGTTTTTTCAAATATAGAGGTCCATTGACCATATGAGACAATAAAATCCCATTAACGTTGTAGTTCCATTTAGCTCTCTTATTTTGAACATAATAGCCTATAAGGATATAAGTACAATGTACAATCTCTAGGACTACAAATCAACCTAGTCACATAGAAATATAAAAGAGAGTAACTTATACATAATACGTGAAGAAATAGCATACCAACATCAATTTAAACTTATGCAAGGCAGATTAGCAACGGATTTTGGCAATTATCAAATTATGGCAAAGAGAAGCACTCGAGCTTTTCGAGAATTTAACAGCACCCGAGCAATGGGATATATCTTCTTCTTGTAGTTCCTTATCCTATCGGAGATGGGCTATCATCACAGCTATCCGTACCTTATTGGCGGCTGCTGTGAATAGATCTACTAAGCTGCAACTATACCACTCGCTTAGGTTTCTCAGCCAGGAAATTCTTCATCTTCCTATGGATCTTTTACCCTTAATTTTACCTTACATTATGAGCTTTAATATCTCATATTTTGCACCTCTGGTAATGTAGCCTAAATGTTCCAGCTTTCTTGTTTTGATGTTCTTTATGACCTCGCAATCCTTTGGTAGCCTCCTTGACACTTCTGCATTTGTACTCGTTAGATCCATAGTACTTTCAAAATCCTTCTGTAACACCACATCTCAAATGATTCCAATTTGTTTAAATTATCCACTTTTAGTGTCCAGCTTTCCATTTTATACGACAAAGCTCATGTAGCATCTTAAGGCTCTTATCCTCAGCTCCAGAGGAAGGTCTGGATTAACAAACATTTTTTTCATTTTTATAAATGCTTGTTTTACAATTCCAATGCGTGTCCTGATTTCTCTACCTTCGACATTGTTTTCATTTACCCAAGATCTCAGATATTTTTAGTAATTCACTCTTTCTACTTGTTTTCCCTCGATATGCTTCCTACTGTATGTTGCTTAGAAATAATCATGGATATGGTTTTTAACGCTCATTTGTAGTCCATATTTTATACTGACTTAATGTAATCTATTTATTTACTAAGCGTTGCATTCCTTCTAGCTAGACTATCTGCAAAAATAGCGGTGTATTCTGTGAAACTTATGTTGTTCAACATTTTCCCCTTTATTGATATACCCTATTCTTACCCTGGCTTATTAAGGAAATTGTTCTATTGGGACCGTGCAAGTTCGGCAAAGCGACCTCTATTTCTACGCTCTGTACTTTTATTCGCACTTTTAATTATATTGGCCAATTATATTAGTCCTGGTTGCTGGATAATTGTCAAGACCATAGTCCAAAAAAATAATAAGAAGAAAAAAATAAGATGCAGGTTATGTTTAGCAAACGTAAACAATTGTATGTAGTAAATAAAATCCGTTATTAAAATGCAGTATTGCAAGCAAAATACAATTAATTAAATTTACCTTTATATAATAATTGCATATCATATCAATATTGTGGAGCAATATATAATTTTTCTGAGTCAATGACAGAAGGTATGAAATATACGTCAATTTGACAATTTCAATTGACAATATGAATTATTTAAGATAGTTGCAATATTTCTCCGCGACTCGCGCACGGTCGTTTCTCGTTTCCCTTTCCAAGTACTTGCACACCGCGAATACTGGGAACATTCTGTCACATGTACTGACTTTGGTAGTGTATAAACATGGATACCAACCAATCTTGGGTATATACCTTGTTGAACAGATCAAAAATGGGATATATGTAGAAGAATCATTATTAAGGAAGCGGCAAATAATGTCAGAAGGATCCTAGGATCAGAAGGACCAGCTCTGTGCAAGTGTTGAGTCATTGATAAATGTTAAGATATCACTAAAAGAAAAGAATAATGCATATAAACTACAAAGAAGAACAAGGGATAAGGAGCAAACGGAAAAAAACCCAGAAAGGAGAAAAGAAAAAACGGATCTTGGAGAACCAAATTATGCAAGTACTTCAATTACTAAAGGGGCAAAATGAAACTAGTAAGTTGTATACACAAACATATATATGGATATATCGTTATTACCAGTGACGCAGTACAAAGCAGATGGGTTGAGCACTTCAATGAACTACTTCTCCAGGAGTAGATTGCATCCCCGCAGAGATAATTAAACATGGAGGTAGATGTAATGGATTTTTACAAGAGCTGAGTCATGCCGATGCAGTACACAAATTTAAGTGTTATTTTCAAGGTCATAGCTCTTGTCAAAATCGATTACCTCTAACAACGTTATATATCTGATTTACTGCATAACAGTCAAGTATGGTAAGAAGAACAAATGTCAGAGGAATGGTGCACGGAAATCATCTGTCCACTGGATAAAAAGGGAGATTTGTTGAAATTATAGGGGTGTAACTCTTCTGAACATAATATACAAACACACTGTACAACCGTGTAAGTACTTACGTGGAGGAATTCCTTGGTGAATGGCAAAGCGGTTTTAGGCCAGGTAGGTCAATAATTGACCAGATTTTTGTGCTACGTCAATCTTAGAAAAAAATAATAAAGTTAATATTGATATGTTTCATCTCTTTGTGAACTTCGGAATGCTACGATGTAAATCATATGAAGCTATGAATGAACTTAATATTCCCATAAATTAATAAGAATTGTAAAAACAACTATGAGTAAAATGATCTGCACAGTGAAAATACAAAGCGATCTGTCACAAACCTTTGAAACATGTGCGGCATTACAGCAAGGAGGCGTGTCTTCTCTTCAAAATAGCGTTCGAATAGACTATAAGAGATGCTGAGTTAGACACAAGTGGAACAATCTTTAATAAGTCAATGCAAATTATGGCGTACGCTGACGATTTGAAATTGATCACATGCACCACACAAGGACTACAACGAGATTGTTTCCACCTTCTTAACGGTCGCACAAAATATGGCCGTTAAAATAAACAGGAATAAACCATAATGTTGGCATCGATTCCATATAACACAGATAGAGCTAGAAACGCCGAACAAAATTTCAGCATAGACCACTATATGAAACGAAAAATATCAGAATCAGGATCAGAATAACATCATAACAGGATCAGAATTGCCTTGATGATAGCCAACCTTCATAGCTGAGATGGCACACAAAGAAGAGAAGCAGAGTCGCAGGTTGCTTAAATGAAAAATATCAAGAAATAAAAATATCGGAAAAGAAATGAAAGGTAGAATTTACAAAACACTAAACACTCATCAGACCAATAATGATATAAGCGGCAAAAACACGACCTGACACAGAGAGGATAAAAAGATTGTTAGAAACAGCAGAGATGAAAACCCTTTGAAAAATCGATGGTACAATACTATGGTAAAATTTGAGTACGAGGGAAGAAATTTCTTCTCTGATGAAGGTCTCATTTCGGTGGAAATTCCTCAGGGAAGTATTATGGGTCCTCTTCTCTTTGTTTTTTTATGTAAATGATTTAGCTTTAGACATTACAGATAACAATCAGAATACTCTTATTGTGGAATTTGCAGATGATAATAACATTTTAACTATAGGGTCATCCTTGAATAATTTATTGAATATCGCTAATAATAGATTAGAGAAAGCACAGAGATGGCTCAATATGAATAAACTCATACTGAACAGAGAAAAAACAAATTATATATGTTTCGTCACTAAAACAAATAATAGTACCTTGTCTCAATTCAATCGCAAATGGTTACTCTAAACCAAACCACAAAATTTCTGGGGGTACATATTGACCAAAATTTAGATTTTGGAGTGCACATAAATGAGATCTGTAACAGGTTAACATCTATCTGCTACTCTTTCAGAATAACAGCAAATTATTTGGACGAAAAATGTAAACGAGTTGTATATTTTTCAAATTTTCATTCTGTAATGCGATTTGGAATAATTTTCTGGGGGGGGGAGAAGTAGTAACTCTGAACAGGTTTTTATATTACAAAAAAGAGCAATCAGAACTCTACTTAACTTGAAATACAGGGATTCATGTAGAGATAATTTCAAAAAGCTCAACATACTAACAATGGCTGGAACATACATATATGAATGCTTACTTTTCATTTTTAAAAATAGACATAAATTCTTGAAACACATAACAAACCATAATACTAATACACGAACCAATCTCATAAACTATAATATACCAATACATAGACTAACAACATCTGAGAAAACCACAGAATATGCCTTTATTAAATTCTTTATTAAACTGCCTTACAGCATCAAAATAGAAACTGACATAAATAAATATAGAAAGTCTGTTCAACAGTTGCGCATACACGTAGAACCCTACAAAGTGGAAGAATACCTTCAAGCTGACCTGCAGGGAGACTGAGGGCTCTTATCTGAATCTAAATGTCACTGTTATTATTAATTGATGAATTCGACCGTTACTTGATGGAAGTTCATTTTATGTAACAATAAAACACTGAAAACGTTTGTTTTCTATACTTCCACAAAATTTATTATAACTAAGTGACTACAGCTGTTTCGGCAGAGTGCCTTTCTCATTTTATCTAACAATAAAACACTGAAAACGTTTGTTTTCTATACTTCCACAAAATTTATTATAACTAAGTGACTACAGCTGTTTCGGCAGAGTGCCTTTCTCAAGTTATAATAAATTTTGTGGAAGTATATAAAACAAACGTTTTCAGTGTTTTATTGTTAGATAAAATGAACTTCCATCAAGTAACGGTCGAATCCATCAATTATTTACAGGAAGCCAATACAGGGCTATTGACCATATTGTTTTCAAGATTGCTTTTAAAGCGTAGAGTATTGTCCAAGTAAAAAATACTGTAGAATAGCTTTAAGCCGGTGAAATATGATATTCTTCAAATATAGATGTTAGGTCAAACGTTTAAGAAGCGGCCCTTTGTGAAAGCATCTGTGTTTTTACGGCCAGACCTCCCGCATATCTATTCACAAGTTTCGTGCAAAAGATTAGTTTTAGTTCGGTAGCCTAGCAGTGTATTAGTACTGGAGTGTACGTGTGTTAAGTGATACGAGTGTTTTGTTTGCTGTAATTATTTTGAATATTGGTTTAGTATTTCGTTTGGAGAGTGTCAAGTGTTGATTATTGTAATTTAATTAATGTGAATAGTGATGTGGCGCCCGTGGGATAATGTAAATATCGCGTACGATAACGCTGATATTGTAGAAATTGCCAGTGCTAGTGTGAATGTAATTACTAAAAAAAAAGAGATCGTAAAGAAGATTCGAATGCATTTAAATGCAGAAACACAGCAAGTATGTTTGAATGTATACAAAAATCTACGTACGAAATTCGGCTTCGATGAAACACTATTGGCACAAGCCACCTCTGATTTAACAGAAATTCCACTTTCTACTGTATATAAAATAGTTAAAAATGAACCCTATCATCGCAAGAAACGATGTGACTACAAATTTTCAAGACCTTTAAATCCTTCACTTGTAAAACTATTGAAAACCACAATATACGACTGCTACAAAAGCAATGAAATACCTACAATAGAAATAATAAGAAAGAAATTGGAAACAACCGGTCGAAATATGAACTGCTGTGAGAAAACTCTTCAAAATTGGATAAAAAAAATGGGCTTTAAGTTCAAAAAAATAAATAAACGTCAAGCAATTATGGAAAGCCAAAGAATAGTCAACAGACGTAATATGTACCTAGAAGAAATTACTAAATATAGGCAAGAAAATAGGAGAATTTATTATTTAGATGAAACTTGGTATGATACCCACGATACAGTAAAGAAAGGATGGACAGATGGTTCAAGCATGTGCATACCAGAAATGCCTGCAAATAAAGGCTCGCGACTAATTATTGTACATTGCGGAGGAAGTGAGGGATGGGTTCCGAATGCTTTAAAATTATGTGGGAAGAAAATGGAAGATTGTAACGTTGACTACCACAAGAATATGGAAGCTGACATTTTTGAAGATTGGTTTGAAAACTCGCTGATCCCAAACTTGGAGAAAAACAGCGTAATAGTGCTTGACAACGCTTCCTATCATTCCCGACAACTCACTAAAATACCAAATACATCTTCAAAGAAAGCTGACCTACAAAATTTTTTAATGGAAAATGATTTGTATTTCGAAGATTTTTACACAAAAAAACAACTTATTGAAGTTCTACACACAAAGCAATTTAGAAAATTATACGCTCTAGAGAGTATTGCCGAAAAGCATGGACACACTATATTGAGACTTCCCCCCTACTTTTGTGTTTTCAATCCTATCGAGTTAATTTGGGGACAATTAAAACCAAGTATAAGGCGTTCAAATAAATTTCCTAAATTTGACAAAAAGGTAATTGAGATCATTAAAAAAGAAGTAGCCAATATTACCAAAGTAGACTGGCAGAAAAGAATCGCCAAAGTGATCAAAGTGGAAGAATATTATAAGAAGATTGGGCACTTCCACATTAATGGTGGAAATAAATTTATTATTGAATTGGGCGATGATAGTGACGAAGAAAATACGGAAGAAGGAGAAAATGAGTTAAGTGTATCAGTATTTTAATTGTTGTGTTGTGCAATTCATTTTCCAAGCATAAGTGTACTAATGAAAAGACTCGGTTAAAAAAATATTTTTAGATTTTGTATTTTTAATAAAAAAAGAGCGGGGACATGCTTGCATTTTGTGCTGAATTTTAAAGTTTTGAACTGTATACCTAAAGTAATTTTAGATCTAACTGTGTTTTTATAAAGTTCTTTTAGTATCAGTAATTCTAACAATAACAAGATTAATTATAAAAGCTATTCTACATCAGTTATTAATGCAAGCATGCGGTAAGAGGGAGGTCCCTGTGAGGTTAAATGTTATTAAAAAATTGATAAAATTAATTTTAACACATACAATATTATGTCCTGCTTTAACGGTATTTACCTAAGTATAAATAAATATTTTTAACTACATATTTAATTACCAGAAAACACCAGCTGCCGGCCTATAAAACTGCTTAGCCACACCATGAAAATATGGGAAAGAGTAATTGACAGACGGATACGTGAAGAGACCGAAATATCCGAGAATCAATTTGGCTTTATGCAGGGTAGATCAACAACAGATGCAATTTTCATTATAAGGCAGTTGATGGAAAAATACAGGAGTAAAGAAACAAACGCTCATATGGTATTCATTGATCTTGAGAAAGCATATGATAGAGTTCCTCGAGAGATTCTGTGGTGGGCACTCAATAAGAAAGGAGTCCCTGGTGAATATGTAAAGATTGTGAGGGATATGTATGAGGGAGTAACGACTAGTGTTAGGACAGGTGTGGGAGAGACTGATAAATTTCATGTGAAAGTAGGATTGCACCAAGGCTCTGTGCTTAGTCCGTATTTATTCTCATTAGTTTTGGACCAGATAACAGCGAAACTACAGGGTATCATTCCATGGTGCTTAATGTATGCTGATGATGTCGTGTTAGTAGGAAATAGTGAAAGAGACTTAGAACAAAAACTGGAACAGTGGAGACAAGCTCTGGAGGAAAAAGGTTTAAAACTTAGTAGGACAAAAACAGAGTATTTGGAATGTTCATTTAAAGATGGAGCTACTACAAATAAAATGGTATCTTTGGATGGTGAAATGATTGTGAAAAGCAATAGTTTTAAGTACCTAGGATCGGTATTACAGAGTAATGGAGAAATAGATGGAGATGCATGCAGTAGAATTAGGGCTGGATGGATGAAGTGGAAAGAAGCGAGTGGTGTGTTGTGTGACAGAAAAATTCCAATGAAGCTGAAGGGAAAATTCTATAAAACAGCCATAAGACCGGCTATGATGTACGGAACTGAATGTTGGGCAGTGAAAAAGAAAGAGGAACAACGAATGCATGTGGCGGAAATGAGAATGCTTAGATGGATGAGTGGAGTGACAAAGAAGGATAAAATTAGAAATGAGTATATTAGGGGAAGTCTAGGTGTGGCACCAATTGATGCCAAAATGAGAGAGCATAGGTTAAGATGGTTCGGTCATGTTCAACGTCGAGACGTTAATCACCCAATACGAAGAATAGCTGAAGTGCAGATTCCTGGAAGGAGTAGGAGAGGAAGACCAAAGAAGACCTGGGGGGAGGCGATAAGGCAGGACATGTTGGTAAAGGGGATTAACATTGATATGACCCAAGACAGAATTGTGTGGAGAAATGCAATTAGGGAAGCCGACCCCGCATAGGGATAAGGCAAAGAGAATGATGATGATGACCAGCTGCCGGCCTAATATTAAAGAAGAACAACCCAAAGAAAGCTACAAATCTTACCTATTACACTATATAGATTGCTTGAACTATAACAACACAAAATATCTGGTTTCTAAACATGTGCGTGAAAAACAACGTGTTCCCGAAATACATAAAGTTAAAAACCAACAACCGCAGTGCCGCTGCCATAGCAGGTATCCACCAGGGTCAAACCAGATGGCTGAAACGGGATAGGAGCACCCAATACAGAAAACGAGATATTATAGATGTGTATCTTAAAGTATGTCATTCAGAATTACATTATAGATTAGATAATATAGAATTTGACATCCTAGATTCTAAAGTAAGAACTGAAGTAGATAATATAATAGACAAAAAATTTAATACACAATGTAAAAAACTAAATAATCTAATTTGCAATAGTAAAAAACTCAATACTCATACAAAAAATTTTTCAAATCATAGTTTTTTCAATAGATTTATAAACTTAACAGATACTAAATTCAATAATAGTGAAATAGAACTTTTAGAGAAAGGATTCAAACACAACTTGCCTCAACATAATAATAAAAAAAAAATTTAGAATATTTAGGTGTAGAATGTGAAGTAGCGTTAAACAAAACTGCCAAAAACTTACTTGAGAAAGGCACTCTGCCGAAACAGCTGTAGTCACTTAGTTATAATAAATTTTGTGGAAGTATAGAAAACAAACGTTTTCAGTGTTTTATTGTTAGAACTGTTATTATTATTATTATATTTTAATATTACTTTTATGTTAAGTGTAGGTTGTTTCAGCAACCCTTATAAATTGTAATTGACACCATTCTCTCTATTGACAATTTATATTTGTAACTGGTGAATCCTGACAAAAACTTTTTTCTATTCTATTCTATTCTATGGGACAGAGCTAGAAGAACTAATATATGACGAAAATGCAAGGTGGAGAATATTAATAACATAGGTAAGAAACACAAGAGTAGAATGGAATGACCACATAAGCCGAATGACAACAAGTAGTAAGGACGGCGAGAGACGGTTCCCCAATAGGAAGACCACGAAAACGATGGAACGACAACTTAATAAAGAGGTACATTGAAAAAACAGACATAGCTATGTCTATACAAAAAGAAGAATAAGAAGAGCAATAAATAAGGATACAAAATCGAGAAGAAGTTGATTGCATCAGATTGCTCAAAGGTGAAACTAACCTGAAGGTTAATAAATTTTATAATGCAAATGATTACTCCATTGTGAAGCATTATTTATGTACTTACCGCGTGGTTTCCTTTTTGGTTCTGTGTACACCTTTCTAGGGGTTTCTCTAAACTTCTTTGCATCTGTGCAAGAAGCTCCCATTAGTACCCTTTTGGAAGTCATGACGTTTGTAGTGCATAACGGAGTGTGCGTAGTCGTTTCTTTTTGTTGTTTTCTGGCACTCAATTTTAACTTTCGAGACTGAAACAATCAAAGACCTTATAGTATACATTTTTTCTTCTCTAGTCCCTTGCAGAATGGGATACAGTACAACAGACCACTTTGCTAACAATGAAAATACTCATTGAACGCGCTAATGCGTACAGAATACCGCTATATATTGCTTTTCTGGATTTTGAAAAGGCCTTTGACAGTATTCAACACTGAGCCATACAATCCTCGCTAATAAATGGAAGGATCGACTATCGATACAAAGAAATGTTAAAAAAATACGAAAAAGCAACAATCACAGTAAAACATCCACACCAAAACAAAGAAGATATATTCAAAAAACTTGAATGGCACAACAAAAGAATCAACATCAATGGACAACTGCTGAATAACCTGAGATATGCAATACGCATATCTGCCATACTGTCATCACCTGAACAAGTCAAACCATAGCTCAGATGTTACCTGGAGCGTAGTAATGGAATATTTTCAACATCCATGCTTAAGTTCACATTTTTAACCGATGTTTCCTTGACGGATTAATTGTAAATGGTTTTTACCCACTTATTATTGTAATACTAGATCTTGGTGGTTAGCATGTAAATTTCACGTAAGCACTGATGATGATTGGTCAACCGATCGAAAACTAGTTCTGTGATGTAGCCCTTTTTAGGGATTTTAAATCTATACCTTTTATAAAGGATTTTATTGTCTATTTTTAGAATGAAATCAATCGGAAGCGGAATACAAAAATAAAAGGAAAAATAAATCACAGGAGACCTGTGGTCAAGAGGGGGGGATGAAGTTTGTATGGGTAAAAAACAGTCTATATTAATATCCAGCAAAACTTGTGTTTGCACTATCTCTTTTCACCTTACTACTACCCTGCACAGGGCCGCTTTATCCATTAGGCAATATAGGCAGTTGCCTAGGGCGGCAAATTATGAGAGGGCGGCATGTACCATTTCGCATAAATAATACATGTTTTGAAGGGCGGCTACTAGAGAATTGCCTAGCGCCCTAGGGCGTCATTTGACCTAAATGCGGCCCTGCCTGCACAATACTACAACACCAGTGGCAGATCTAGAAATGTGCCTTTGGCCCAACCCAAAGTTCCCTTAATTTTCCTAACGTTCCCGTCTGTCTACGGTTTAAGTTTCATGAATCTTGGACCTTCTTAGGGGGAGGAGGAATTTTCCCCTTTCCACCCAAAGATCCGCCACTGTGCAACACTATGAGAAAATTACAAATTGGATGACTTGCAAGAATTTACTAACTTATCAATAATTATTATAAATATCTCAAATATACTATACTTACACTTTCTCTGGTCGAATGTAAATTATTGATATACTCTTCAATGGTTTCTCCAAAAGTGAGGAACGGGACCCCATGTCTAGCTTCATACCGATATCCCGATTCCATCAGATTTGTTTCAAGTATTGGAATTTTCTTTGACAAAAGGTTTCTTTCCTTCTCTTCGAGCAACAATTTACCTCCTCGATTATTGAAACGGTCTGGCCCAGCCGCACTTCGTTCCAATTCTATTAGTTTCTCCCAAAGAGTACGATGTTTGTGTAGAGCAGCAAGTATTTCCCTTAAAAAGTCATCACGATTAATTTATTAGATAGATAGATAGATAGATCTTTATTTGAAATAGGCAAAACCATGGCAAAACCTAATATACAGTACCTGGCCAAATTGTTAGGCCAAGCAAAGAAAAAATTACTATATGAAGTTATTTCTCTCATGATTATGAGTATTTGAAAAAATACTGTTTTGTTCCTTTTTTGTGAATATGTATTAACTTTAAGGTGCGTATCCATTAGGTTTGCTGCTCCGCGCTCCCTGAAACTATCCTAATCGATACGGCATGCGCTCCTCTACATATAAACCGCCACCGATTGGAGGGCCGAGACGGAGCGCGCACTGCTGCATGGTCCAGGAGCGCCAACGTATCCACTATGTCGAGCAGTTGCAGGAGCGCGGAGCGGTGAACCTCATGGATACGCACCTTTATACAGTACGTAAATCGTTCAGCTGGACATAGGGAATATACATTGAGAGATTTGTGGCAACTGCGCTAACCTGTGTTAGTTGAAGCTTCTGTTAGAGTACAACTTTTTGGTACAATAGAGCTGTTAGAACGAATAGAATAAGTGAGTTTTGAAGCAAGGCTGTCCATAAATAAATCAAAAACAAAGTTTATGATTAATGAATTAATAATTTTACTTCAATTTTTAAAATATTTTTTATTTAAAAATTAATTTCAAAACTAAACAGTTTTCCCATTCCCTTAGGTCAGAAATATTTAGCTACTACATTATCATATTTTGACGTTTATTTGTGCCAGTCGAAATGAGTTGTCAATTTTGAGGTTAATGCCCCTTAATGCTAACAATCATATTGTCATCGAGAGAGCTCAGTTGCCACAATTATCTCAATATAATACAATGTATGTATTTATGTATCTAAATATATACAGTGTATGTGCCCTATGTCCAGCTGAACGATTTACGTACTGTATAAAGGAGCGCATACCGTATCGATGGAACAGTTGCAGCGAGCGTGGAGCAGCGAACCTAATGGATACGCACCTTAAGAGTTAATATTCACAAAAAAAAATAAAACAATATTTTTTCAAATATATTCATAATCATGAGAGATATAACTTCATATAGTAAATTTTTCCTAAAAAATATAAAACATAAAACCAACAAATAGGTACATCATATAAAAGAGAGACACATAGTACATTGAGAAAAGACAACTCTAAAGTTTTCAATATTAAAGCTATTTTGCAGTTATATTTTCACAAATATTTTATATATTTCCTCAATTCACTTTTAAATCTTAAAACTGACTTACAATCTTTCAAATGCATGGACAGTTCATTATATTCTTGAAAACTTTTAAATAATGAAGATGACATTGAATTAGTTAGATTAGGTAACTCTGTTTACATAAATGTTGTTTTTATTTCTTGTGTTATGGTCACTATGAAAACAAATAAAATGGTGAAAATAAGGTGGAGCTAAGCAGTTAATTATTTTATAAATTAACAACATTGTAAAATAGTACAGTCTCTGTTTTACTGAAAACCATTGAAGCGTTTTTAACATAGTTACTATAAATAACGTATAACGATTAGTTTTTAATATAATATACACACCACGATTTTGGAGTTTCTGAAGTTGGTTCATTTTATTTAGATTAAATAGATGTAGACCAGAAGCACAATAATCAAAGTGAGGTTGGATGATGGTGTTGTACACCGTTATTTTAGCGAAAGTTGATAAGTTTTTTGCAATTTTTGAGAAAAATATAATTTTTTACTAATTTTTTTTTATTAATGCAGTTAAAATGTTCATCGAAATTAAGAAAGTTATCCAATTGAAAACCCAAATATTTAATAGTTGATACTACTTCAATTTGCTCACCATCAATCTTTATATCAACGTTCTTTAAATTCAACAGATTAAATTTATATTTGGTTGTGAAAAATAATTGCTTTTGTTTTATTGACATTTAACTTTAGTTTATTACTTTTACGAAAAATATCCAATTTTTACAACTGCTGAATTTAAATCTGTGTCAGCTAAAGCTAACACAGTGTCATCGGCAAAAAGATTAATAAATTCACAATCAACAAAGAGTTCTATGACATTTAAATAAAGAATAAAAAGTAAAGGTGCTAAGACACTTCCCTGAGGCACTCCCGTGTTAATTTCAATCTCTGAAATGAGTGTCGATAACGATTCAAGTAAACTGTTTACCCAGGTATAAAAATACCAATCCGGCAATGCTTAGGAAATTATTCCCAAGTCTATTTTTATTTTGTATTACACTATACTCGGTATTAGAGTAAAAAATGATGGCGATTCAGGCGGGTAAACTGAGATGCGTTGGTGTAATATTTTCCTAAGCACCCGATTGGTATTTTTATGCCTGGGTAAACAGTTTACTTGAATCGTTACTGACACTCATTTCATCTGTCACATTCTGTGTAAATAGTTTTTAAACTATCCTGTAAACTTTTAAACTTACTTATTTTCTTCTGCATAAATTTGCCATTTTTTCAATTGCACTTCATGAAGTTCTAGAAGATCTTCGGTGTAAGTCTCAGAATTAAAGAACAGAAATTCCTTCTTAACTGATTCAGAACAATGACAACGCTCCCATAGTAACTGGAGTTCTTGGCGTAATTTTTCAACAAATACCTAAAAAAATTCATCACATATTTAAAGATAATTAAATTTTTTTTGTACAAATTATAAGAGAGTTGGTCTAAGGATAAACTAGGGAAAACAAAAATAACAAATCTCGTACGCCTAAATTATCTCGGAAACGGCTTGGACGATTTTGATAGATTTTTGTGAGTAAGGGTCTTCTAATGCGGCCGATATTATAGTGATATTTACATTGTTGTCAGATTTTTTCTGGAAATCTAATGAACTTTCTTATTTCAAATGAAACACCCTGTATATTTTTTGCGTTTTGAACTCCTTAAGAAGTACTGATTATTTTTCATGTACTTATTCCCTATACCTAAATACCGTAATTAAGGAGTTATTGCTACATTTAAATAATTAAAAAGAAATTATAAAAATCGATTTTTTAGGTCAAGGCATATAGACCGGACGGTATCATCGCCCCCGCTAACGAAATTATTCCGATTCTATTTTTTTGCATAAACTTACCCAAAAAGAGGTCCTTATAACATATCCACGGGGTGCCGGGCGCTGTCGTGGTCGAAAAATTGTTTTAACAATTTTTTTAAACAAATTCACGAAATTAATTTTTTATTTATTTTAATTAATTTTTTTAATTAATTATTAATTTTTTATTTAATTATTTTTTTAGATAATGTGGGTCATTCTGAGCAAAAAAGGGCTCTTGTCATTTTTCTCTAAAATTGATTGTTGCCGAGTTATATGCGATTAAAAATTTGAAAAATGCGAAAACAGCCATTTTCATGGCTTAATAACTCGATTAAAAATTATTATTATAAAATTCAATAAGTAACCAAATCAAGTTTCAACCCCCTTCTTTAAGGTCCTGTAGAGATTTTTGTCATTATTTTATTACAAAGCTGTTATTTTTAATTATGAACAATTAGCGCTATAGTCCAGGATACATCGTCGCCCCCGTTATAGTGAAATTATTCCGATTCAATTTTTTTGCACAAACTTACTCAAAAAGAGGTCCTTATAACATATCCACAGGGTGCCCGGCGGTGCCGTGGTCGAAAAATTGTTTAAACAATTTTTTTAAACAAATTCACAAAAATAATTTTTTCATTTCGAACAAATTTTTTTTTAAGATAATTTGGGACATTCTGAGCAAAAAAGGTCTCTTGTGATTTTTCTCTAAAATTGACTGTCCAATTATACGCAATTTAAAATTTGAAAAATTATCGATTAACTATCGGCCATAACTCGACAACAATCAATTTTAAAGAAAAATCACAAGAGACCTTTTTTGCTCAGAATAATCCAAATTATCTAAAAAAATCGTTCGCAATGAAAAAATTATTTTTGTGAATTTGTTTAAAAAAAATTGTTTAAACGATTTTTCGATTACGACACCGCCCGGCACCCTGTGGATGTGTTATAGGACCTCTTTTTGAGAAAGTTTGTGCAAAAAAATCTAATCGAAATAGTTTCGCTAACGGGGGCGACGATACAGTTGGACAATAGCGCTAATTGTTAATAATTAAAAATAGCAGCTTTGTAATAAAATAATGACAAAAGTCTCTTCAGGACCTTGAAGAAGGGGTTTGAAACTTGATTTGGTCACTTTTTGAATTTCATAATAATAATTTTTAATCAAGTTATTAAGAATTGAAAATCGCCATTTTCGCATTTTTCAAATTTTTAATCGCATAATAACTCGACAACAATCAATTTTAGAGAAAAATGACAAGAGAAATTTTTTTTGCTCAGAATGACCCAAGTAATCTGAAAAAAAAAATTGATCGAAATGAAAAAATTATTTTTGTGAATTTGTTAAAAAAAATTGATTAAACATTTTTTCGACCACGGCATCGCCCGGCACCCTGTGGATATGTTATAAGGACCTCTTTTTGAGTAAGTTTGTGCAAAAAAATCGAATCGGAATAATTTCGCTAGAGGGGGCGACGATACTGCCCGGTCTAATACATTATTTTCAAGTTATTTGGATCATTGGGAACAAAAAAGTCTTTTATAATTTTTCTTTGAAGTTGATTGTTTTCGAGGCTCAAAAACACAAGTAAAAAATGTTACTTTTGAAATTAGAAACCGAATTGAAGATCAAACCTTATTTTATCAATTCATGATAAGTAATTTGGCTTATCTTATTTTAAAACATTGTTTTTTAGTTGTTAGTTCATCCCAATCGCCCGTACTCTCATAAGCGATTCATTAACAATAAAAAATAAAACATGCCAAACATTATTATGGAGAGTTAATAGAAGAACGTTTGAACTTGATTTTCGTAATTTCAAAAATCATATTTTTTACTTGTGTTGTTCTGAAGCTATTTTTTTGTGGCATTTTTATAATCAATTACTACTTTTAATGGAAAATAAGCCACAATTTTACAAAAAAAAATTATTAGAAGAATTTTTTTTTACTTAGCAACAACATTTTTGTTTATTTTAGTAGTATTTTGTATTTTGACAACGAAACCCGATTTGGGCTTCGAAACGTTAATAAAATCATTTTTTTTTTTGTAAAATTGTGGCTTATTTCCAATTAAAAGTAATTGATTTTTACTTGTGGTTTTGAGCTTTAAAATCGTAATTTTTAGTTTTTAAATTATTTATAACTACTCGAAAACGATCAACTTTAGAAAGAAAATGATTATATAAGGAAAGAGAAAAATTATAAAAGACCTTTTTTGTTCCCAATGATCGAAAGAACATAAAATAATGTCTGCCTCGGCCAAAAAAAAATTGATTTTCATAATTCGTTTAAATTTTTTTTTTAATAAATGTAGCAAGAACTCCAAA